>NW_024070212.1:110532092-110714751 GCF_014754425.2 Oryx dammah
GTGGTTGAAATGGGCAAAGGATATGAAGAGATAGCTCACAGAAAATATGAATCCTTAACAATCCATGAGAGATTTTCAACCCATGTCTCATAAGAGAGGAACTCCAAACCACACTGAGAAAAAAATTTTTTTGCACTTATTACATTAGCAAAGAATCAAAACTTTGAAAAGTGATTGGTGAAGCTGAAGAACCAGAGGCATCTCCCTCCCGAATTGTCACTGGTAGGATTTTACCTTGATTCCATCCCAATGAAGGCAGTTTGGGACCCTCTATCAAGGTAAAAAGCATATATGTTTTAAACCAGCAATTCCATCTGCAGGAATTTGCTCTATGGATCTACTTGCAGATGTGGGAAGTGGCCTGTGTACTAGTGACTCAGTGTAGCTTTGTCTGGGAGAAACAGATTGAATTTGCTACAATTTTAATCAGGAACTGATCACACTGTTCAGTGTGGTTCAGTTCAGTTCAGTCACTCAGTCGTGTTCAACTCTTTGCGACCCCATGAATCGCAGCACGCCAGGCCTCCCTGTCCATCACCAACTCCCGGAGTTTACCCAAACTCATGTCCATCAAGTCCGTGATGCCATCCAGCCACCTCATCCTCTGTTGTCCCCTTCTCCTCCTGTCCCCAATCCTTCCCAGCATCAGGGTCTTTTCCAAAGAGTCAACACTTCACATGAGGTGGCCAAAGTATTGGAGTTTCAGCTTTAGCATCAGTCCTTCCAATGAACACCCAGGACTGATCTCCTTTAGGATGGACTGGCTGGATCTCCTTGCAGTCCAAGGGACTCTCAAAAGTCTTCTCCAACACCACAGTTCAAAAGCATCCATTCTTTGGTGCTCAGCTTTCTTTATAGTCCAACTCTCACATCCATACATGACCACTGGAAAAACCATAGCCTTGACTAGATGGACTTTTGTTGGCAAAGTAATGTCTCTGCTTTTTAATATGCTGTCTAGGTTGGTCATGGAGAAGGCGATGGCACCCCACTCCAGTACTCTTGCCTGGAAAATCCCATGGACAGAGGAGCCTGGTGGGCTGCAGTCCATGGGGTCGGGAAGAGTCGGACACGACTGAGCGACTTCACTTTCACTTTTCACTTTCATGCATTGGAGAAGGCAATGGCAACCCACTCCAGTGTTCTTGCCTGGAGAATCCCAGGGACGGGGGAGCCTGGTGGGCTGCCGTCTATGGGGTCACACAGAGTCGGACACGACTGAAGTGACTTAGCAGCAGCAACAGCAGGTTGGTCATAACTTTCCTTCCAAGGAACAAGTGTCTTTTAATTTCATGGCTGCAATCACCATCTGCAGTGATTTTGGAGCCCCCAGAAATAAGGTCTGACACTGTTTCCACTGTTGCCCCATCTATTTCCCATGAAGTGATGGGACCAGATGCCATGATCTTCGTTTTCTGAATGTTGAGCTTTAAGCCAACTTTTTCACTCTCCTCTTTCACTTTCAACAAGAGGCTTTTTAGCTCCTCTTCATTTTCTGCCATAAGGGTGGTGTCATCTGCATATCTGAGGTTATTGATCTTTCTCCCGGCAATCTTGATTCCAGCTTGTGCTTCCTCCAGCTCAGCGTTTCTCATGAGGTACTCTGCATATAAGCTAAATGAGCAGGGTGACAATATACAGCCTTGACATACTCCTTTTCCTATTTGGAACCAGTCTGTTGTTCCATGTCCAGTTCTAACTGTTGCTTCCTGACCTGCATATAGGTTTCTCAAGAGGCAGGTCAGGTGGTATGGTATTCCCATCTCTTTCAGAATTTTCCATAGTTTATTGTGATCCACACAGTCAAAGGCTTTGGCATAGTCAATAAAGCAGAAATAGATGTTTTTCTGGAACTCTCTTGCTTTTTCAATGATCCAGTGGATGTTGGCAATTTGATCTCTGGTTCCTCTACCTTTTCTAAAACCAGCTTGAACATCTGGAAGTTCACGGTTCACATATTGCTGAAGCCTGGCTTGGAGAATTTTGAGCATTACTTTACTAGCGTGTGAGATGAGTGCAACTGTGTGCTATTAGATATGGACCTAACAGAAGCAGAAGATATTAAGAAGACATGGCAAGAATACACGGAAGAACTGTACAAAAAAGATCTTCACGACCCAGATAATTATGATGATGTGATCATTAATCTAGAGCCAGACATCTTGGAATGTGAAGTCAAGTGGGCCTTAGAAAGCATCACTATGAACAAAGCTAGTGGAAGTGATGGAATTCCAGTTGAGCTGTTTCAAATCCTGAAAGATGATGCTGTGAAAGTGCTGCACTCAATATGCCAGCAAATTTGGAAAACTCAGCAGTGGCCACAGGACTAGAAAAGGTCAGTTTTCATTCCAGTTGCAAAGAAAGGCAATGCCAAAGAATGCTCAAACTACCGCACAATTGCACTCATCTCACATGCTAGTAAAGTAATGCTCAAAATTCTCCAAGCCAGGCTTCAGCGATATGTGAACCGTGAACTCCCTGATGTTCAAACTGGTTTTAGAAAAGGCAGAGGAACCAGAGATCAAATTGCCAACATCCACTGGATCATGGAAAAAGCAAGAGAGTTCCAGAAAAATATCTATTTCTGCTTTATTGACTATGCCAAAGCCTTTGACTGTGTGGATCACAAGAAACTGTGGAAAATTCTGAAAGAGATGGGAATACCAGACCACCTGACCTGCCTCTTGAGAAATCTGTATGCAGGTCAGGAAGCAACAGTTAGAACTGGACATGGAACAACAGACTGGTTCCAAATAGGAAAAGGAGTCCATCAAGGCTGTATATCGTCACCCTGCTTATTTAATTTATATTCATCATGAGAAACGCTGGACTGGAAGAAACACAAGCTGGAATCAAGATTGCCGGGAGAAAGATCAATAACCTCAGATATGCTGATGACACCACCCTTATGGCAGAAAATGAAGAGGAGCTAAAAAGCCTCTTGATGAAGGTGAAAGAGGAGAGTGAAAAAGTTGGATTAAAGCTCAACATTCAGAAAACGAAGATCATGGCATCTGGTCCCATCACTTCATGGGAAATAGATGGGGCAACAGTGGAAACAGTGTCAGACCTTATTTCTGGGGGCTCCAAAATCACTGCAGATGGTGATTGCAGCCATGAAATTAAAAGACTCTTACTCCTTGGAAGAAAAGTTATGACCAACCTAGACAGTATATTCAAAAGCAGAGACATTACTTTGCTGACTAAGGTCCGTCTAGTCAAGGCTATGGTTTCTCCTGTGGTCATGTATGGATGTGAGAGTTGGACTGTGAAGAAGGCTGAGCGCCGAAGAATTGATGCGTTTGAACTGTGGTGTTGGAGAAGACTCTTGAGAGTCCCTTGGACTGCAAGGAGATCCAACCAGTCCATTCTGAAGGAAATCAGCCCTGGGATTTCTTTGGAAGGAATGGTGCTAAAGCTGAAGCTCCAGTACTTTGGCCACCTCATGCGAAGAGTTGACTCATTGGAAAAGACTCTGATGCTGGGAGGGATTGGGGGCAGGAGGAGAAGGGGACGACAGAGGATGAGATGGCTGGATGGCATCACTGACTCGATGGATGTGAGTCTGAGTGAACTCTGGGAGTTGGTGATGGACAGGGAGGCCTGGTGTGCTGCAATTCATGGGGTTGCAAAGAGTTGGACACGACTGAGCGACTGAACTGAACTGAAACATTTCCATCAGTGGAATCAGATGCAGTTGTATTTATCAAGAAAGAATCCTAGGGTATCTCAAGAAAACAAAAGGGTAGAAGAGTATCATGTTTTCCCCAGTGTAAAAGGGGAAAATAAATTTATGTTTATTTGGATGTGCCTGAAAACTTCTGGCAGGAGTTACAAAAACTTAGTATCAATGGCTACACACACTCATGTACTTTTATTAGAGGAGGGAGCCTGGGCAGATGGAAAATAGGATTGGGAGCGAGGCAGATTTTACATACCATTTAATATTTTTTTGATTTTTATAGGTTATGTCAATGTATTAACCTATTAGAAAATTAAGTAGATAAATCTTTTGAGGAAAAACAAATGAGAAGGACAGAATCTTAGACGCAGAAATGTATCGATTCTAAAAACCAATGGAGAAGTTATGGCATCTGACAGGAAGCCACTGAGAGCCCTGCTTGGCAGCAGATGGGTGTGGACAGAAGACAGCCGGAGGCCATAACAGGGAAAAATAAAGCTGTCTTCTATTTATACCTTCAAGAAACCAGTACAGAATAAGAATGTACTGTTAATGGGCTGTTTTAATCCCCTAATTAAAAGAGTCTCAGAGTAATTTAATAGAACAGAGGCAGTTTCATAATCAATAGGCGGTCTTAATACAATATAGCTTACCAGTGGGTTAGCAACACAATTATACACAAGTCTCCAGGAAAAAACCTTCAGAAATAAGACTAGAAGGAAAAGTCATCATGAAAAAGGGCACCAAGCATGTCTCGAATGCAGCGGTGCTGAAAAGTCAAGGCAGGGTGCCATATTCATCTTTATTAACTTGTTTCTTGGGGGCTTAGCTAAAGTAATGAGACATAAAACAAATGTTGTCAGAAAGGAAGATGAAATAAACTGCAATTTGCAGATGATATGAATGCCTAGAAAGCCCCACGAACCAAATGGAAACTATTGGAATTATAAAGAATTCAGCCCAGGACCAGAATAGGATAGATTGACTTCATGTCAACAACAGGAAAATAGTGAATTCCCAATCACAGTAGAAACAAAATCAGAAAATGTAGGATAACTGCATAAATAAATATAACCTATGTAAAGGAAAAATGTGGGAAATGGAAGAAAATGACATCTTAGAAAAGTATGTTTTGTTTTTTTTTTAAAGAAAAACATTGGTTTTTATTGGATGGGAAAATGGAAAATTAAAAACATGTTAATTCTCACCACATTAATGTAGAGTTTTAGTGCCATTCCACCTAACAAATTCCAATTTAAAAACTTTCATTGGAGTATTTTTATAAAATGAAAATAAAGCTCATAGGCAAGATTGGCAGATAGGCAAGATTAGCTCAAATTTTGAGAAATATAGGTAATAGACAGAGTCGCTTTTCCTAAATATCATAGAATGCTGCAATAATAAAAGGTGTGTGGTAATGGAATAAGGGAGTCGTCAACGAAACAGAATGCCAGCTCAGAAATGAGTACTTATCTTCTAAAGTGTTTTATAGAAGAGGTATCACAGATACAAAAAATGGAGGGATTATAAAACCAGACAAAAATGTCACAAGAAAGGAAAAATATACACCAATATCTCATATTAATATAAATGAAAGAGACCTCAATGCAAGACTAGCAAGCTGATACATAAAAAAGATTATACACCATAACCGAGTAGAATTTATCCCAGAAATGCACAGTTGTTTTAACACACAAAAATTGATTAATATAATGCACTATACCAATGAAACAAAGGACAAAACTACATGATATCTCCATTATTTGGCATCAATTAGCACTTGACAAAATCCAGTAATCCTTCATGATAAAAATAGCCAACAAAACAGATAAAAGAAGAAAATTTCCTCTACTTGATAAAGGGCATCTATGAAAACCCCACATCTAATATCACACTTGTTAAAGACTGGATGTTTTCTTATAAATCAGAAGAAAAGAATGCCCACTCCCACCACTACTGTTCAACATTGCACTGGAGGTTTGAACCAGAGAAATCGGTCAATACAAATAAATAAAAGATACTCAAATTGGAAAGGAAGGCATAAAACTCTATTTGCAGATGACATGATCATGGGTTTAGAAAATCCTTTTGAACGGTGGTGTTGGAGAAGACTCTTGAGAGTCCCTTGGACTGCAAGGAGATCCAAACAGTCCATTCTGAAGGAGATCAGCCCTGGGATTTCTTTGGAGGGAATGATGCTAAAGCTGAAGCTCCAGTACTTTGGCCACCTCATGTGAAGAGTTGACTCATTGGAAAAAAGACTCTGATGCTGGGAGGGATTGGGGGCAGGAGAAGGGACCGACAGAGGATGAGATGGCTGGATGGCATCACCGACTTGATGGACATGAATCTGAGTGAACTCCGGGAGTTGGTGATGGACAGGGAGGCCTGGTGTGCTGCGGTTCATGGGGTCGCAAAGAGTCGGACACGACTGAGCGACTGAACCGAACTGAACTGAAGAAATTCCCTAAGAAAACTTTTGGGAATAAGTTCAGCAAGATCTCATGATATAAGATCAACATACAAAAATACACTGTATTTTTACACAGTAGGAATGAACATACCAGAAATGAAATTTTTAAAAAAGAATGTCACTTATAATATGATCAAAAATATAAAAAAAATACAAATTTAACAAAACAGGGAAAATTTTATGTTCTGAAAACTATAAATATTGTTGAAAGAAATTAAGGAAGACCTAAATAAATGGAAAGACATTCTATTTTCATGGACGAGAAGATTTAATATTAAGGTGGTGTGTGTGAGTGTGCTAAATCGCTTCACTCGTGTCTGACTCTTGATGACGCTAGAGGCTGTTGTCCGCCAGGCTCTTCTGTCCATGGGATTTTCTGGGCAAGAATTCTGGAGTGAGTTGCCATTTTCTCCTCCAGGGCTTCCCTGGTGGCTGAGAAAGTAAAGAATCTGTCTGCAGTGTAGGAGATCCAGGTTCAGTTCCTGGCTTGGGAAGATCCCCTAGAGAGGCAACCCACTCCAGTATTCTTGCCTGGAGAATTCCAAGGACAGAGGAGCCTGGTGGGTCACGCTCCATGGGGTTGCAAAGAGCTGGGCACGAATAAGCATCTAACACACACAGACACACACACACACAAACACCCCTCCAAGGGATCTTCCCAACTCAGCGATGGAACTTGTGTCTCTTATGTCTCTTGCCTTGGCAGGTGCGTTCTTTACCACAAGCGCCCCCTGGGAAGCCCCTCTTAAGGTAGTACGGTTCCCCAGACTGAGCTAGATATTCAGCACAATCCAAATCAATATCCCAGCTGGCTTCTCTGCAGAAATTAATAAACTGATTTTAAAATTGACGAGGCAATTCAAGGACCCATGCCAAAACAATCTTGGAAAAGAATAAAGTTGGACTTACATGTTCCGATTTCAAAAGTTACTACAAAGCAACAGTAATCGAGATAGTGTGTGGTACTGAAACAGGAAAGGGTCAGTGACTCATTCTCCTTCATTCAGGGATAAAAATCGACCTCAGGAGAAATTCTGAATACTAAGGGATTTCCCTTAAGGGTTTTTATGGTATCCTTTTTCACTTTTCAAATTTGTTTCTGTTATTTTGGGCTGTGCTGGGTCTTTGCTGCTGCACTCAGGCTTTCTCTAGTTGCAGCGAGTGGGGACTGCTCTCTAGCTGCGGTGCAGGGGCTTCTCATCGTGGTGGTTTCTCTTGTTGGGGAGCCCAGGCTCCAGGTGCATGGGCTGCAGTAGCTGTGGCTCTTGGGCTGAGTTGCTCTGCGGCATGTGGAATCTTCCTGGGCCAGGAATCGAACCTGTGTCCTCTGCACTGGCAGGTAGATTCTTAACCACCGGACCAGGAGGGAAGCCCTGGGGGAGACTTTAGTGGCCTTTCAGAAGGAGACTTGGACTGGCCCTCTTCCCTTTGATGGAATGTTTGGTAAACATTTGGAGGGATTATCTTGAGCTGGAGTAAATACCCAGAGGTGGTGCCTCCCAGTTGTCTGTTAGCTTCCCATGCAGAACAGGGGAGGGGGTTGGGGAGAGCTGACATCCTTAAAGGAGCGTCCCTCCTGGGCCCAGATTATCCTCATAAAGAACATTGTTCTGAATCTCCTCCAGCCCACAGACAGACAGGCCACGGAGCCACATAGCTGCATTCTCTGGTTGTCCCCACTGTCCTGAAGCGTCTCGCCTGGAAAATTCCTTGGCAGGTAAGGCAAGATTCTTCTGCTGGTTTCCAACCCGGCCCCCACCCCAACCCAGAGTCAAACATCCACAGAATGCCTCTGCTTGTGCAACCTGATTTCCTGGTGTCTCCTCCAAGATAAACTGTTTGTGAAGGTAACTGAATGGAGCGGCTTGTTCTCGGGAAATATTACCTATAAACCAGGGGCGAAATGGGAGCAGCAGCGTTGACCCAAGATGACAGTGTCAGTTTTAAGCGTGTGGACCTACGGCTCCTCTCTGGTTTTAATTAGTCAGCCCATCCTGTCTTCGTTGAGGCCACTTTTAGGTTGAAGTCATAAAACCTTATTGGCCGAGGATCAAAGAACACTCAACGTTTTACTCTCTGTAACCCGGAGCGGAACCCTAGGTCAACCCGAAGTGAGTTCAACCAATTACTAGGCTATACAACGAAATGGGAGGCGATGCTTCTATTTTACCTTGTCATCTATTAAAAAAAAATTTTTTTTTTAATCTAAGTATAGTAGAATACAGAAAGTGCCCGTATTCTAAGTATAGAGGCTGACTGCTTACCTCTGTAACCACACCCAGGCCTCTGAAACTCTCTCCCGTTTCCTTCCCAGCCCCCGAGGGGAGTCTCTGACTTCTAACAGCAAGGACTAGCTTTGCCTGTTTCAGTCCTTTGTGTGAATGGACTTGTTCACAACGTTCTCTCTTGTCTGACTTCTTCCTGTGACACTGGGCCCTGATCGCCGGGACACTTGGCTCTCCGGGCTCTGTGGTTCTCATGATGCATAGGCCTCAGAGTCACTTAGACGGTTAAATACAGATTCTGGGGGCTCCACCCCGAAGCTTCTGGGCGCAGGAGGTCGGGGGTGGGGCCCGAGAATCTGTGTTTCCAACAAGTTCTCAGCGTTTGCTGCGGCTGGTGTGGGGACCACACCTGGAGAACCACCCCTCCAGTTTGGCAAGGCCCATTTTGCCCTGGAAAAGGACATCACTGTTGCGTCTGGAAGCCTAACCAGAGAGCCTGGGGAGGGACGGGAGAGTGTGGAGGCCAGAGCTGGCGTCCTTAGGGGTCGCTGGTTGTTAGCCAGGGTGAGAGAGAGGATTAAGACCCTCTCCTGTCTGCTCCTGATGGGGACTGCTGTGGTTCATGACTCTCGATTTATGAGCTGGGCACACCCGAGCCAGGGCTTTCTGGCTCCTCGAGGCATGGGTGGATACAGTGGAGATTTCCAGGCTGTAAGCTGGTCAGACACTGGCCAGAGGCACTGGTCAGCTCACTCCCTCGCCCACCCCTGCCACTGCTGACTGGGCTCAGAGGGGCCTTAGGTGAGGGCTGTCCTTCTCCGTCTTCCCTCTAACATCTGGCCTCCTCCTCATTTGAGACGTGAATGGATGAGGGCCTGAGAGCACAGCCTCCCTCCCTGCTCACGGGTCGAGTCCACTCCTGTTCCAATGTCCTCTTTGTCCTTCTCTTCTCCTGCTGCCCCTCTTTCGGGATCTCATCTACTTCCAGGGTCTTCACTCCCCGAGGCACTGGATCTGATAGCCCGAGGCTCCCCCTGGCCACAAGTCTTGCCTGGGGCGGGGAAGGGCCACGCCTGCAGGATAGGAGGAGACTCCTGGTCACCTAGGCTGCCCCATCCTGGTCTCTGAAGAGCTCAGGACTCAGGCTTGACGTCTGAGGAGGGTAGCAGTGACCTGGGTCAGGAAATACTGACCGAACTAAGACATCGACTCAGTGGGCATGAGTTTGAGCGAATTCCAGGAGATGGTGATGGACAGGAAGGCCTGGCATGCTGCAGTTCATGGGGTCACAAAGAGTGGACACGACTGAGCGACTGACCAACAACAACTGAGACGCCTCTGGAGGGGAAATGCCCAGAGCTGCAGGCAACGGGTCCTTGCTCTCAGAGGAGCTCAGGCATCGTTTTGTTTCTAGCATTTTCGCTTTGATTCATTTGCTCCTCCTACACAACCCTGGGGAGGGAGGGTACAATTGTTAGTCACATCTTGGAGCTTGGAGAAACTCAGTGACTTGTCCAAGGTCACACAGCTGGGAAGTGACTGAGACAGGATTTGAACGCTGGTCTTGCTGGTCCCAGAACCCTGCTGCCACTGGGAGGAGAGGGGGTGAGCACAGGAGAGGGTAGAGAGGTGCCCTGGGAGGTGGAGCACGCAGGAAGTCAGAGAGGACCAGGGAGAGAGCGCGGAGCAGGGCATGAGGCCTGGGGGTGTCTGGGGGGGCCGGGCCGGCAGGCTCCTTTAGGCACTCACGTCTTTTTAGCACCCCTCTCCTTCCACGTGGGGAGGCTTTGCAGGGAGCCCTGGGCAGTTTGGGTGCAAAGATTCAAGCCAGGTATGGGGGTGTCTTCCCCTACGTGGCTGTGGCCCACAGTCGCCTGTGTGCTGACTTCTCATGGTGGCCCCTATCAGCTTACTTCTTACACACCCCAGCTAGTGTTGAGCAGTCTACGGCTGAAGCTTCAGGGCCTCCGGAGTCCTGGCATGGCTCCAGGGATGGGCCTGTGACATATCCTTGACCCTCAACTCCCCATCTGGAGGGCAATGGTGCTCTCCAAGCTGCCATGGAGTGAAACTGGCCAGTGGCGTCCTGGGTGGGCTCTGTCCGCTCACACCTGTGTCCGCCCCATGCTGGGCTCCGGGCTGTGAGATAGCAGAGGCCCCTCACTCAGGGCCCCAGAGAGCTGGCAGGAGGGAACTGCCTAACATCCTCTGTCATCCCAAACATGAGCTCGCTTTTCCTCTGGCTTTGCTTTCCTTCTGGAAGCGTCTCTTATTTGTGCACTGAAAGTTGCAAGAATTAAATGGGATTATGGCTCCTGGCATCGCGTCAGCACCCAGAATGATACTCCCAGGCTGTGCTTTTTACTCTTTGCAAGCTAAATGAATGAGCCACTTGTTTAACTCGTTTTTACATTTGAGTGTTAAAAAGACTCCAAGGTTATAAAATGGATATAATGGTCGACATAAAAAAAAAACAGGTATGGACTTTGAAAACAAAACAGCTCTAGGGTCCCTGAGAGCCTTGTCTCTGTCCCAGTGAGCGGAATCTATGCCTCATCTCTGGGGACTGGCTGGTGGCAGCTCCCGAGAGTCCCGTCCCCTCTGGGCACCGTGGGGACAGCAGCCCTTCTCAGCTGGTGGGGGAAGGACAGGGTGCAACCTACTTTCTCAAAGTGAAGGGAGAGCCAGCTGCTGCAGGGTTGTCCCGTTACTAAGAGAATTTTACCTACTCCATGGACACTGACCCTCTGTCCCACACCCCCACCACCGGACAGGCTGTGAGCAATAGGAGAGAGTGAGCTGGGGACAGGGCCACTCCTTCTGGGGTGAGTGGCCTCTGTTGGCCACCGCCCTTGGCAAGCTCCCGCCCGCCTGTGGGCCAAGTTCTGGGGACCAGCCAGAGGGAGGCAGGCCAGAGCGGCCGAGCTCCCAGGCACAGTGCAAAACAGACTGTGTGAAAGTGGGCGATGTCATCTCAGTAACCAGACAGGGATCTTCATGTTCAGAAAGCTGCCCTCCCTACACTGGGACTCGGTTGGATACTAGCAGTGGGGCCATTCGCACGGTGGAGCTGCCGTGAACTCATGTATCCACCCAAATCCTAGAAGAGTTATAAAAAGCCCTGCCTGCTAAAAATGACAAGACCTGGTGATGTCTTAGTCAGCCAGGGCTGCCTTAACAAAATACCATAGACTCGAGGCTTAAACAACAGAAATTTGTTTGCTACCGGTTCTGGAATCTGAAGTCCTATATCAAGATGGTCAGTTTCTGGGGTTTTGGTGAGGGCCCTCTTCCTGGCCAGCAGATGGCCACCTTCCTGACACGTCCTCACATGGCCTTTCCTGGGTTGTGCATGAAGAAGGAGAGACAGAGAGAGAGGAAGAGGGGTGCGAGAAATGGTGGTGAGGGGGAGAAGGAGAGAGAAAACTATATTCTTCTCTTCTTATAAAGCTACTAACCCCATTAGACTGAGGCTGAAGCTAAAGTGCCAATGCTTTCGCTGCCTAACGTGAAGAACGGACTCATTAGAAAAGACCCTGATTCTGGGAAAGATTGAAGGCGGGAGGAGAAGGTGATGACAAAGGATGAGATGGTTGGATGGCATCACCAGCTCAATGAACATGAGTTTGAGCAAACTCCAGGAGATAGTGGAGGACAGAGTAGCCTGGCGTGCCACAGTCCATGGGGTCGCAGAATCAGACACCACTTAGCCACTGAACAACAACAACAACCCCATCAGAAGGGCCCCACCCCCATGACCTACTAACCCTAATACTTACCTAATATTAGGATTACTTATTAACCATAAATATTATCCCTAATATTTCCCAAAGGCCTCGTCTCCAAATGCCATTACATTGCGGGTTTGGGCTTTGACATATGAACCTTGGAAGGACATGAATACTCAGGTTATAATACTTGGCAAGGGAATGAAGATGGTACTTGCATGTCTGGTTGGGAAAATCTCTATCTCAACCTGATTTCTCAAAATGGTTCTGGGGAGCAGGGATTTGTACAGAAGGCAGCCATCCTTCCTTCTTCCTGCTCCAGAGTCCTTTCTACAGTGTTTGCTCCATCCTCAGCCCTGGATGGGGAGGACGCTGAGTACCACCACCCCTAGCCCCCTGGCCATAGCTGACCAGAACAGGGTGGGCCTCTGACTCCAGAGAGTGGACCTCTGACCCAGAGGAATCAAGCCAGAGGCTGGGCTGAGCCAATCAGACTCCTTCTCCCAGAGATAAGGGCTGAGATGGAGATCAGTCCAAGAGGCAGGGGCTCTGGGCTGGATGGCCATGGGGGTGGGGGAGGCATTTTGAATTAGCCATAATTGGCCATGTATGTGTGTAGCAGGGACAGATGGTGTGGAGGGACAGACAGATAGACACACACACTGAGGGAGGGAGAAATAACTTTCCCATTTCTCATTCCTGGTTAACCATCAGCAGGCTGGGGTGTTTGTTTTGTTCATGTATTTTTCCCATAAAATCTCTTAAAACCTTTTCTTATCCCACCCTGAAGGGTTTCTTGTGTATTATTTCCCAGTTGTCCAAATTTGGCCTTTCCTATGTGGGAGACCCGGGTTCAATCCCTGGGGCAGGAAGATCTCCTGGAGAAGGAAATGGTAACTCACTCCAGTACTCTTGCCTGGAAAATCCCATGGATGGAGAAGCCTGGTAGGCTATAGTCCATGGGGTCGAAAAGAGTCCAACATGACTGAGCGACTTCACTTTCACTTTTGTTTGTGTAGATCTAGGTTTTCACACTGACTTTAGGACGAGAGTTAAACTGGTCAGCTGTGTCCTGAGCGGTTCTATCTACTCACTCACTGGGCATGGCTGTGGCCCCCCAGTGCTCAGCCCTGGCTCTTGAGACAGGCAGGGTCTCCTCACAGATGTGGGCCCCAGAGGGCCAGCAAGAGGGAATCTCCTGACATCCCTCATCAGTCCAAACTCTGCTCCTCCTCTGACTTCTCTTTCTCTCCAGTACCTTCTGTCATTTCTGCAGTGCTGGTAGCATCCCAGGGCCTTCGCCTGCCTCCCAGCCTGGTCCTGGGATCTCCCCACAGCCCTGTGGGTAGCAGGGAGGTGAGGCAGGCCCTGAGGAAGGTTTACCCAGGAGGTTAAGTCAACTGAGGCACATGGAGGCATGGGCTGTTGGAATCGGGACCGGCAGAGTGTGCCTGAGCCTTGAAGATGGGCCAAAAGGGACGTGGGGACAGCCAGAGAACAGGCTGCTGGAGGAGGTGAAAGGCCACGAGCCACGGGGGCAGCCAAGCAGAGGAGCTGGGGTTTCTGTTTCCGCTGGGGTGAGTAATTCAAGAAGGAGGTATTTTTAAAAGCAGACAACCCAGCAGAGTCATCAAGGGACTATGATTTCTTTGAATTGTCTCTCATTCAAAATATTCATGAGATTTGGATGAATCTAGAGAGTCCCTCCCTGCTGTTTACAGCTGCAGGAGATTTGAACCAGTTGCTGATTCTAAGAGGTACAGCAGTCAAACATGCAAAAAAAGCAATAGTTTCATGTTCTATGTATCTTTAGGAGAAATCCAATTAGCACATCAAAGCTGCGATTTCATAGGTATTAATGCTGAGGATGAAAATAGAGAATTCAGTGTAAAGCCAGTCTGCAGACAGTATTAATGGCACAGATGGTACAAGGATATGTCAAGAATTTTACATGTGGAAAGTAAGTGATTGACATTCTGGAAACACTGAAGTGACTTGGATGAACCAGACATCACCTGGTTCCTTGCTCTTTGAACTGAGGCTTTCTTCCCTCACTCTAAGCCAGTGGTTCCCAAAACGTGGTCCACTCTGAGCAGCAGCTGCAGCATCTGGGGGCTTTTAAGACATGCAGATTCCTGGCCCTACCCCAGACCTTCCAGAAGCCCGGGCAGGGAAGAAGATGTTTTGGGGGAGGGGACAGCTGGGCTGTAACAAGCTGCCCCAGGGGTTCAGGTGAAGCCCTGCTCCACTCAGCGAGTCTGGAAGTCGAGAATCGTGTGCAGCAGTGCATGTCTGTGGAGTCCATCCAAGTGGATGGTCTCCTCCAGGCAGACCAGGGCCCATAGGGCTGAGAACACAGGCTCAGACCTGCACTAGGCGGAAGAACTCCCAGGCCCGCTCGCCAAGACTGAAGTCACAGGCCCAGGCCACTCAGACCTCTGACCCCAAATGAAGGTCTGGGCAGTTGGTTATGAGTAACGTTCTTCCCATTCACAGCCCATCACCCTCTTGGGGAGCTGGAAAGTGCTTCAACAGTCTCTCTCATTCTAAAGATGAGGAAGCCAAGACTTCCAGCAGAGCTGCTCAGGGGCACACAGATAAGGCTCAGCTTCTCCCCTGGCTTCCCAAGCGTCAGCCTGCATGCAAAGCCTCCTTTCCCACAGGGAATGGTGGGTCAGGTGCACACGGACCACCTTTTCCTGTCCCTTTGACATGACAGACATTACTAATCAATCACAGCACTTTCCCCCTCTAAGCCAAGATTGGCCTTGTCTTCAGTACATTCACTGCAGATGGTGACTGCAGCCATGAAATTAAAAGACACTTGCTCCTTGGAGGAAAAGTCATGACCAACATAGACAGCATATTAACAAGCAGAGACATTACTTTGCCAACAAAAGTCTGTCTAGTCAAGGCTATGGTTTTTCCAGTAGTCATGTATGGATATGAGAGCTGGGCTATAAAGAAAGCTGAGCACTGAAGAATTGATGCTTTTGAACTGTGGTGTGTCTAGGACCTGTGAATTTGTTACCTTATATGGCAAAGGGGTCTTAGCAGATGTGGTTAAGCATCTTGAGATAAGAAGATTATCCTGTATTATCTAAGCATGTTAGTTGCTCAGTTGTGTCCGACTCTTTGCAACCCCATGGACTATAGCCCACCAGGCTCCTCTGTCCACGGGATTCTCCAGGCATGAATACTGGAGTGGGTTGCTATGCCCTCTTCCAACCCAGGGATCCAACCACGTCTCTTATGTCTCCTCCATTGGCAGGCAGTTTCTTTATCACTAGTGCCAATGGGGCAAAGAGCCCTTGCTTGATAACAGTATTAGAAGTCCTAGCCACAGGAATGAGATGACAAAAAGAAATAAAGGGAATCTAAATCTATAAAAGAAATCCAAAGAAGTAAAACTATTACTTTTGCAAATGACATGATGCTATACATAGAAAATCCTAAATACACCAGAAAAAAACTACTAGAAGTCAGTGAACTCAGCTGAGTCACAGGATTCAAAATTAATATGCAGAAATCTGTTGCATTTCTATACACAGCAAACTATCAGAGAAATTAAGAAAATAATCCCATTTCTAATTGCATCAAAAAGAATAAAGTATCTAGGGATAAACCCAGATGGCAAAGAAGCTGCTTGCATTGCAGGAGACCTGGGTTTAATCCCTGGGTCAGGAAGATCTCCTGGAGAAGGCAATGGTTACCCACTCCAGTATTCTTGCCTGGAGAACTCCATGGACAGAGGAACCTACCAGGCTACAGTCCATGGGTCATAAAGAGTTGGACATGACTGAGCAACTATCACCTTCACTTTTAAGGAGATAAAAGACCTGTACTTGGAAAACTATAGGATGTTGATAAAATAAATTGAGGATGACACAAACAGCTGGAAAAATATACTGTGTTCATGGGTTAGAGGAATGAATATTGTTAAACTGACCATATTAACCAAGGCAAGCTACAGATTCAATGCAAAATGCCAATGACTTTGTTTTCATAGAACTAGAACAAATAATTCTAAAATTAGTATAGAAACATGAAGACCCCAAATAACCAAAACAATCTTGAGAAGGAAGAACAAAGCGGGAACTATCATGCTCCCTGATTTCAAACTCTGCTACAAAGCTGTGGTAATTAAAACAGTATAGTACTGGTGCAAAAACAGACACAGATGAGGGGAACAGAATAGAGAGCTCATAAATGAACCCACATTTGTACGGGCAATTAATCCACAATAAAAGAGACAAGAGTATACAATGGGGAAAAGAGAACCTCTTCAGTAAATGGTTTTGGGAAAACCAGACAGCTACATGCAAAAGAATCACACTGGACTTCTCTCTCATACCACACACATAAATAAATTCCAAATGGATTACAGACTAAAATGTGAGACCTGAAACTGGAAAACTTCCAGAAGAAATCACAGGCAGCCAGCCCTTTGGCATCAGGCTTAGTAATATTTCTTTGGATATGTCTCCTCTGGCAAGGGAAACAAAAGCAAAAATAAATAAATGGGACTACATCTTTTGCACATAGAAGGAAACTATTGACAAAGTGAAAATGCCATCTACTGAATGGGAGAAGATATTTCCAAATGATATATCTTACAAGGGGTTAATATACAAACTGTACAAAGAATTCAAACAACTCAACACCAAAAAAAAAAAAACCTGATTAAAAAATGGGCAGATGATCTGAATAGACATCTGTCTGAAAAAGACAGACAACCAACAGACTCTTGCCAAGATGCTCAACATCACTAACCACCATCAGTTTAGTTCAGTTCAGTTCAGTCACTCAGTTGTGTCCGACTCTTTTCAACCCCATGAATCGCAGCACGCCAGGCCTCCCTGTCCATCACCAACACCCAGAGTTCACTCAAACTCACGTCCATCGAGTTGGTGATGCCATCCACCATCAGCGAAAGGCAAATCAAAACCACAATGTGATACCACCTGTCAAAATGTCTTTTATCAAAAAGACAACAAATAACAGTGATGGTGAGGATATGGAGGAGAATCCTTGTGCACTGTTGGTGGAACTGTAAATTGGTATGGCCACTGTGGAAAACATTAGGATGGTTCCTCAAAAAATTAAAAATGGAACTACTGTACTATCCAACGATCCACTCCTGGGTGTTCATATGAAGGAAATAAAAACACTAATTCTAATACGCACCCCTATGTTCATTGCAGCCAAGACATGGAAGCAACCTAAGTACCTATCAACAGATAAATGGATAGAGAATGTTTGGTACACACACACACACACACACACACACACACACTGGAATATTACTCAGCCACAAAAAAGAATGAACTCTTGCCATTTGCAACAACATGGGTGGACTTAGAGGGTATTATTATGCCAAGTGAAATAAGTCAGAAGAGAAAAAAACAATAATGTATGATTCCATTACATGTGGGAGCTATGAAACAAAGCTAATGAACAAATGCAAAAAACAGAGACAGCATAAACACAGAAGACAAAGGGGGGGTTGTCAGAGATGAGGAGAGTAAGGAAGGAAAGAAATAGCTGAGGGAGATTAAGAGATGCAAATCTCCAGTTGCAAGATACATGAATCACAGATATGAGAGGTACAGTGTGGGGAATATAGCCATAACTATATAATACCTTTGTATGATGACATATTTTAACTAGACTTCTCCTGATGATCATGTTGAAATGTATAGAAATATCCAACTATGTTGTGTAACAGGAATTAACATAGCACTGTAGATCACTTACATTTCAAAAGCGAATGAACAAGCAAGCTCAGAGAAAAGGAGATCAGATGTGTGGTTACCAGAGGTAAGGGGTGTGGAGAGGAGGAGTTGCATGAAGGCACTGAAAAGGTACAAATGTCCAGTTATAAGGTGCAAGGTACAACAAGTTGATATAACACTGCTGTGTGTTACGTATGAAAGTTGTTAAAGAGCAAATCCTGAGTTCTCATCACAAGGAAAACTATTGTTTATTTCTTTAATGCTGTATCTGATGTGTATGAGATGAGAGATGATTACCAGACTTACTGTGGTCATCATTTCATGATGTATCACTATGCCGTCCACCTTGAACTTACACGGTGCTGCCTGTAAATTATATCTCAATAAAACTGAAAGGAAAACATTTTTGGAGCATTAGGTTTTTGCCAGAAACAATGCCTTTACTCACCAAGAAATGTTTACTGGAGGAAAATAATCCTTGGATCCAACATGCTGACACGTTGAGGGAGACTTTGCTGGTGTGTGGTCTTCCCAGCTGACCCCTGGCAGGCGTGAATGGTGTGGTCAAGGAAGGGAGATCCTCAAAGCTGGACAAGCTCAGAGCCTGTGAGGAAGATTGGGTCAAGTCTTCAAAGAAAGCCTGTTCTCTTTACGTCTGAGGGTTCTCAGGTATACCCTCCTGTTTTGTTCTCAGTTCTCTAACTATTGTGAGCTGACAAATTCTCTTCCTTTTTTTTTCCCCCTGGCTGCTCCGCATGGTTTGCAAGAACTTGGTTCCCCAACCAGGGATTGAACCCAGGCCCTCAGCAGTGAGAGCACTGAGTCCTAACAACTGGACTGCCAGGGAACTCCCCCTCCCTGCTACTTAAAATCAACTTGTATTTTGGAAAAAAACCATTCATTTTCTTGCTCAAGGCTTATTGGGATAATAGTAGTGAGAACCACGCTTCTTACTCATTGAGGAGTTCATCATCGACCAGTTCATCATCGACTCATTCATCATTTCATGGAACACTCACAGTGAGCCCATAGGATCATTACTGTCCTTGTCCCAAGCCCTCCATTTTCACAGTAGAGAACTCGGACGTTCAGAGAGGTTAACTGCCTCAGCCAAGGTCACACAGCCAGTACGTGGTGGAGGCAGCCTGGCTCTGGCAAGGTGGTTGAGAGTACCGTCTCTAAACTATTTCTCACTGCTTTTAATCTAGGACGTTCTTATTTAAAGCAAACAGCCTTTCCCGAGAAAACAGACATATGAGATTACAGAAAATTCAGAAAGAGATAAAAAGTAGGCATTGATCCAGCCTGGGCCCCAGCGGTTACACAAGTGTCACCTTGCCTTCCACGGCCTGTTAAAAGATGCGGCATATCTACCCATACTTCTTTATTTGGGCAGTTTCTGTGCTATTTCGCCAGTGGATACACAAATCAGCTTCAATAATGTTTTTGCAAGCATAGCTTAGGTGGGTCTGTTTACCTTTGATTGAGCATCAAGATGGCTTCATTCTGACCCCTAGCTGGCATCACTCCCTGTTTTACCCTTGACTTGTAACCCGTATTAGCCAACTGCAAGTGACTTTGATCTCGGCTCTAAACCAATGCCAAAGAAGCCAGAAAACTGTAGCAAGTTAGTGCCAGAGGACGGGTCTGATATTTTAGACACCAGGAAAAATTGTCAACGTGCCAGATGCCTTTTAAATCCAGAAATAAAGAACCTCAAAATCATTTTTAAAGTTCAAAGCTAACTTCCTAAAAAGGACCTCGGCAGAAAAGAGGGCTTTTCTCCAGCATTCAAGAATCCACACAGGAATGTTGCTGTCTCTCAGACGAGAGCAAAATATCTTTACAGATGTCCTCACTTTTATGAGCAGATTTACATCTAGAGAGCATCATGAAAAACAAAGCCCATTATGCCAAGGCGTTATAAATTTAAAATATTTGGAAGCTTTTTGTCCCATTAGTGGAATTTAACGGGAATCTGCTTTGGCTCAAGAATGACAAATGAATCAGGGGTGAACAGGAAATTGGGTTTTCTTTATCTACTTATTTGGACCGCAGTAAAAGGGTGCAGGCAGCTGACAGGCCTGGAATGGAGGTGGGGAGCTTGGGAGAGGGGCAGGGGCTCTGATCATCTTATCACATCTTATTCCTGCTGGCCCAGGGCAAGCGCGCAGCAAACGCTGACCGGCTGAATGAGGGGTTCTCTGAGGAGTCAGTCTGCAAGGAGCACACTGCTGGGGTCGTTTGATACATGGAGATAAGCAAGTCATACCGAGGGCTTCCCCGGCAGCTCACACGGTAAAGAATCTGCGTTCAATGCAGGAAGATCCCCTGGAGAAGGGAATGGCAACCCACTCCAGTGCTCTTGCCTGGAAAATTCCAAGGACAGAGAAGCCCGGCAGGCGACAGTCCATGGGGTCACAAACAGTTGGATATGACTGAGAGACTAACACAAGCAGGTCATACAGACTAGCCCGTGGGATTGAGCAATGCTCCCCAAGTCAGCCACCCAGGACCGACCCTTGTCACTTCTGGACAGAGCCGAGGGGTCAAGGTCCTCAGGTCCAACTTGCCTGCTGGTTCCTCATCCCGGCTGGTCCCTGACCCAGTGGCTCCCAAGCATCTCTGACCTTTTTAAGGCATAGTCCAAGCTGCTTGTCCACTGGAGGGCCCGGATTTTGAAGGGTTTATTTCTGATAGGAAGTGAGTGAGGGAGTGAAGTCGCTCAGTCGTGTCCGACTTTTTGTGACCCCCCCTGGACCGTAGCCTACCAGGCTCCTCCATCCATAGGATTCTTCAGGCAAGAATACTGGAGTGGGTTGCCATTTCTTTCTCCAGGGGATCTTCCTGACCCAAGGATCGAACCTGGGTCTCCCGCATTGCAGGCAGACGCGTTACCCTCTTAGCCACCAGGGAAGTTTCTGATAGGAAACATAGTCATTAAATAATAATGAATCAATGTCCCATCTTAAGTTCCTCAAAGACCTGGATAACTAATGGTCAGAACTCCTGGCTGTGGGAGACACCAGCGCTGTTGCACAAACCTCCAGCCAAAAGTGAAGGCGATGGGGGCAAAAGCCAGCTAATGCTGGAGTCCAGAAGTGAGGAGTGGGTGCCCCTGAGACGTGCTGGCCATACAGACCCCTGCTGTGATCTCTGGGAGAGCATCCGGGTCTGGGCCTCATGGGCTGGGGCCACCCGCCTCCACCTTCCTCTTGCGCAAGCAAACCTTTTCCATGAGGATCCTTTAAACAAAATTCCTGCTTCCCCAGGTCAATGCCTCTGCCTCTGCCATTCCCAGGCCCTGCAGGGCTCCCATTTCACTTTGTTGAAACCCTGCTATTTCTTCCTTGGGAACGTGTTCTATGTAATAGAATGCTATTTAAAGAACTTGCAACATTCAATAAGGGTAAAGTGTGAAAAAATGACTACTTTATTTTCCAAGAGAGATTTACTTCATCATATACGAAACTATATTCATCAGCTCTTCTTCTCTTGTAGAATAACTAAGAAGGGATGTAAGGTTGTTGAATGATGCTCAGTTCAAAGGCCACCTCCTCCATGCAGGCCTCCCTGATAGCCCTCTGATGATTCCCATTACTTTCCCTTCTGAAGGTAAGGCCTATTAAGGGAGAAAGATTGAGAGATGGCTTGACCCAGACCGACAGGTCATTAATCAGCCACCTGAGACATTCTCCCAAAGGAAACCCACTAAGGGATGCTTCAGACATATGCCCCCTCTTTAGTGCTCAAGGCTTTTGCCCAGACCCAGTCTGGTCTCCCCGGGAGCTGGGCTTTAAGAACCTTTGTTAGCCAAAGAAAGGAGTCAGGCTGACAGTTTTCCCTGGATATGTCCTGAATATCCAGAGGCAGAGCCCCACCCACTGAGCTCGACGGCTCCAAAGTTGGGGAAAGGGAGCCCAAGGTGAAAATTCCTCCTGCAGCCTGGCTGCTGTGCTCCAGCAGTGCCCCGAAGATGCCAAGAGGGGGGTTCTGGAAAGAAACAGCCCACAGGCTCAGAGATGTAACTCCCTGCTTGGTGGGTCAAAACACCTCTCAGCCCCACGACCCCATACCCATCCTTGTATTTGGGAGTGGGGCGCTCTGTGCCCCCTTCGTGTAGGAGGAGCCTCTGTCCTGGTTCTCCTCTGCCAGCCTGAGGGCAGCCCTGGTACCGTGTGTGCCCCCAGCTCCTCCCTAAAGACTCACCTGCCCCAGGTGCTTGGTGATGATTTGATGAAAGAACAAAGGAAGGACTTCCGCCTCCCTAGGGTGATGCTGGTAACTTTAGAGCGTCAGTGCTGACCCCCACTTAGGGAGGCAATGGGCTCTTGGACGTGGGGAAAGGACTCGTCCTAGGAGTTGTGCTGTCTGATGTGGGGCTGGTGGGTCGCCAGCCGCTGAGACGAACAGTAGCTGCAGTGTAAATGGTGGAACCAGCAGGCACAGCGACTAGACCTGGCCTCCTTCCCTGGGCTGGTTTGTCCACCGGTGTAAGTTTCCTGGGTTGCTTTTACAGAGGCCAGAGAAGTCTCCCATGGGCAAGTTCTGAAAGCAATGATCTTCCTCCTTCAGTGATCTCTGACCACATGACCTCCTGCCTTTCCTGTGGGGAGCCCCTTCCAGGGAGGGTTTTCAAGACAATGTGGACCCCACGAAGGGGTAGAGTTGAGGATGGGGTCAAGGAAGATGGTCTATTGAGTGTTTTCACAGACCAGAAAGCCTAAGACACCTCCCGGATACCCTGGTTTCTACTGCTGCAAGGCTAAGCAGAGCCGAGGCAGCCAGGACAGGAGCAGAAAGGGAAGAGGAAATCTGAGGGCAAGAGCCAAGAGGGAGAAGGTGTGGGAGGCCAAAGGCGCAGCCGGGGGCAGGCACTTTGGGACATTCCCACCACAGGCATTTTTCCAGTCACCGTGGGCAGAACTCGGCAGAACTGTCACAAGCCCCAGTCTGGTTTAGCCAGGGACTGTGAACACCCCGAATTTTATTTAATTGGCATGTTCGATTCTGTGCAACCCTACAGACTGCAGCCCACCAGGCTCCTCTGTCCCTGGAATTCTCCAGACAAGAACACTGGGGAGGGTTGCCATTCCTTTCTCCAGGGGATCTTCCTGACCCTGGAATCGAACCCCGGTCTCCTGCATTGCAGGCAGATTCTTTACCCACTGAGCCACCAGGCCTCTTTTTAATTTAATTTATGTTTCGGGGTTTTTATTTGCTAGTGTAATTGATGAGCTAGACCTTTTTTATTGAGGTATAGTTGATTTACAATGCTGTGTTAGTTTCAGGTGTTTAGCAAAGTGATTCCACTGTGCATAAATATATACCTATTGTTTTCAGCTTTTCCCCCTTAGAGGTTATTATAAAATATTGACTCTGTGCCCTACAGTCTGTCCTTGTTGTTTACCTGTTTTATATGTAGCAGTGTGTGTCTATTAATCCTCAGTTCACCCTCCCCTCCCTTTCCCCTTTGGTATAACCACGTTTGTTTTCTATTAATATGTCTGTGGGTCTGTTTCTATTTTGTATATATGTTCATTTGTATCATTTTTTTTAGATTTCACGTATAAGCAGTATCATATGATATTTGTCTCTCTGGGCTTACTTCATTTGGTATGATAACTTCATGATCCATCCACGTTGCTGCAAATGACCACCCAAAACTTTAAACCAAGGTTGAGAAGAACAATCTCCCGTTGATTGCCGCATCCGAGAAGCCTGTGTCCCCAGACGTTTGAATTGCACCAGGCTCTGGCTGGATGCTGGCCAGGGGTGAAAGTTCAGCAGGTGGGAGACTGGGGCCTCTGAGATGGGACCCTGAGCAGCAGGTGCGGAGGCAGGGGAGCAGCCTCGCAGACAGCACTCCCCTCACCGCTGTGACTTCCGTCCCCTGCGTGTGCTCCTTGACCCTGAGACTCGAGCCACGGGCACGTAGTCATCTCAGTTTGTTTAGCCCTTCACGGTTTACATGTACATTTATTTTTAGGGCTGGAGCCACGGGCGTGTGACCCACGCAGTCACAGGAGACCGTGGCTGTAGAAGGACCCCTCACTTAGTTTAACGCTCTGCAGTTGCAGTTCTTAATCATGTTAACATGCTTAATTCTTGGAATTCATAGTAATGCTTGATCAAAGTGAAAGCGAAAGTCGCTCAGTCATGTCCAACTCTGGCCGAATTCTCCAGGCCAGAATAATGGAGCGGATAGCCTTTCTCTTCTCCAGGGTATCTTCCCAACCCAGGGATCGAACTCAGGTCAAGGGGCTCCCTTAATCATTTCTCACGGGGTCCTGCAACTTCTGCGGCCCGCCATGTTCATTATCTCACTTGTTCCTGAAGCCTTCACAGGAGAGGAGCCTGAAAGGAGTTATTACCCCAATTCCCAGGTGGTGAAACTGAGTCCCAAAGGGGAGAATGGTGAAGCCAAGGCAAGTGAGAGACCCAGGGCTGTTTTCTCTCTCGAAGCTCCTTCTAGATGAAGGGTAAGTGGGCTTGCCTCTCCCTTCACTCACCTGCCTGGGGTCTTGCCTATGCTGCCCTGGCCGCAGCCCGCTTTCCATCCCATTTCATCTCATTGCATTACCAAAAAAACCCCAAACAAAACACTTAAACCATTTGCTTACCTGCCAGGGAGGAGCTCCTGGGGTTAGAGGCCCCTGGATGACTCTAGTTCTCTTGTCCTGTGTCCTATCGGGGTCTCAGAGCAGGGGGTGTTCTTGGACTCCTCCGCTCCCTGAGAACCTGCAGCCGGAGACTCTGACATCTGCTGGAAAGGGCTCCCCGGGAAGCATTCCTGACCTTCAGACTCGCCTGGCCGTGCGCTGGCCCCGTGCCCGTGACAATCACTTCCTGCCTGGGTGTTTACCTTCCTGCGCCCGTGGACCCAGCCAGGGTGGCGGCCCCACACCTGAACCAGAGGCTGTGCAGGAGGGAAGGCACTGCCCACGGTGAAGGCCAGGAGCAGCTGGTGCTGCAACCAGGTGCCAGGTAAGCCTGGTGGTCCCGTGACACCTGGTCCCCCAGCCCACGGTCTTGGCCAGGCAGCCCCACAGGCAGCTCCCTCTAAGACTTGCAAAAGGTTGCACATGACGTCATGATTCAGCTCAATCCCTTCCAGGCAGGGACACTCACTGCCTCGTGCCAGACCTTCCTCTGTTGCTGTTACTATTGCTGTTGTCGCTAATAGCTACCTTCTATTCGCTGAGAGTCCCTTGGACTGCAAGGCGATCAAACCAGTCAATCCTAAAGGAAATCAGTGCTGAATATTCCTTGGAAGGACTGATACTGAAGCTGAAGCTCCAATACTTTGGCTACCTGATGGGAAGAGCCAACTTGGGAAAGACCTTGATCCTGGGAAATATTGAAGGCAAAAGGAGAAAGGGACGACAGAGGATGAGATGGTTGGATGGCATCACCGACTCAATGGACATGGGTTTGAGCAAGCTCCGGGGGATGGTGATGGACAGGGAAGCTTGGTGTGCTGCAGTCCATGGGGTCGCAAAGAGTCAGACATGACTGAGTGACTGAACAACAACCTTCTATTCAGTGACAGGTCCTGGGCTAAGTACTTTTCTTTTTTGCTGCCCTGGGTCTTAACTTCAGCCCATAGGATCTTTATTGCCATGTGTGGGATTTTAATTGTGGTGTGTGGGATCTAGTTCCCTGACCAGGGGTTGAACCTGGGCCCCCTACTTTGAGAGTGAAGAGCCTTAACCACCCGGGAAGTCCCTGGGCTAAATACTTTACACAACTGTTTTATGTAATCCTTGTGCTAGCTCTGTGAGCAGAGAATTATGCCCGTTTTAAAGACACGGAAGCAAAGGCCCAGAGAAGCTGATCATCTGGCCCACAGCCACACAGCTAGTAAGGTGGGAATCCAGGATTCAAACCCCATCTAATCAGTACTAAGACCTGGGCTCTGAACCACTGCCATCATCTGTCAAGTTTAATTGCCATCATGTCCATTTTTCAGTTAAACTCAAATCAGCCGCTGTATTAGCTGTCTGTTTGCTGGCAACAAACTAACCTAAGATGCAGCAGCTTGAAGCAGCACGCATTTGCTGTGTCACGGTTTCTGTGAACCAGGAGTCAGCACGGCTTGGATGGGTTCTCTGCTCAGGGTCCCTCACAGGCTGCAGTCCAGGCGCTGGTGGGCTGGGGACCGCATCTCAAAGCTCCCCTGGGTAGGCTCTCCTTTCACGTTCATGAGCTTGCTGGCAGCATTCAGTTCCTGCCAGCTCTTGAACTTGAGGGTCACAGCTCCTCACTGACTGTGGGCCCGAAGCCCCCACAAAGGCCCCTCCTCCGTGGCAGCTTGTCTCTGGGATGGGTAACAGAGTCCAAGAAGACAGAAGTCATAGGCTTTGTAGCCTACTCACACCAGTAACATCCCTTCACTCTCATGATATGTTACTCACTGGGAGGAAGTCATCAGGTACAGCCCGCATTCAGAGGTAGGGGGTCACACAGAGGCATGAATCCCAAGATAAAGGAATCGCTGAGGGCCAGCTTTGAAAGCTGTCTATGATAGCCCTCTGATTACTGTGAGATTATGGTTTCAGTTTTTCCTCTGAAAGCTAAATAGACTTGGTCTTTTATCCATCCATCCATTAAGCCATCCGCCCACCCACCCATCCATCCAATCACTCATCCATCCATCCATCCATCAACCCACCTATAGACCCACTTATCAATCCATCCATCCACCTACCCATCCATCCATCCATCCACACACCCTTTCATTCATTCAACAAACATTTGAGCAGGACACTATAAACCAAATCCCATATTAGGCTCAGCAAATACCAGAATGAATGAAATTATTCCTTCTGCCCCTCACTGTCCTCAATGACCAAAGGTTCCCAGTGGAGCTTTCACATGTGTGTGGTCTGGGGGAATGTCTGTTGTTCAGGAGGATCCATTTTCTTTCCTTCATCTGCCACCCTCCTGAGAGTCCTCATCCTCCAGCTCTCTCTCCATCACTGTCGCATGCATTCAGAAGACCTATTTTAAGCTCCTCCTAAGTACACAGTGTTATGATGGCAGGGGCACGCATACGCATGAGTGAGAGTGTATCTGTAGATCTGATTTTCTTGGCTGTCTTCTTCCCCTCTTTCTCATTGTTCTGTTTTCCTGTCTCCCCTTAGGTCCTAAGGGAGGCCAGGCCCTCAGCGTTTTGGAGACACTTCTTCCTTGCCACGTAAACGCAGAGCCCAGCTCAGAGGTGCCTGCAGTCCTGCTGGTGGGGGGCCTGGTGGAGCAAGGGCGGTGGGGCAGAAATTGGCGACACACTCCCAGGAGGGCAGGGCCAGAGGGCACAAGAGGAATGTGGGCCCTGGCTTCACCTGCCTGTGGACCCTGTCTCCTGCCCCTGCCTCCCAGGGTCCAGGGTTGGGTGAGCAAACTCCAAGAAGAGGGCCTACGGGATGCTGTCTGGAGTTGCCAGGCAGATGCCGAGAGGGGCTGGAGTTCTGAGTCTTCTGTACAGGAGACCGTTCATTTCATACATTGATGAGCACCTAGCGGGTGAAGGTACTTGCCCCTAGGCACTGGGGCTACTGCGGGAAGCCCCTCAAAAATGGATCCAGGTTCTTTTTTCCTCCTCCACCGCATCTCCTTGCTTCAGAATAGACGCCGTCAACTCTCACCTGTACCACTGACACATCCTTTAAACAGATCTCCTGGCTTCAGGCTCTCCCAGGTCCTCCCGATCCTCTCCACCGCATCTACTCAGCATGCCATGCGAGTCTGCGGATACAGTCCCGAACCTGTCACTTCCCTGCTCCGAAACATTTTATATAACCTCAGCTCACAGTTTCTTGCAGAATCCTTCTAGAAATGTTCTCTTTACATACCATTTCCCTCTCTCTCTCTCATACACACACACACACACACACACACACACACACACACACACCTATATCCTTTGTTTTACTTAGGCAGGATCACAGTATGTACATATTGCTCTGTATCTATTTCTTGGTAGTTTTCCAATTCAACACACTTTAAATTCTTCACTCTTTTTTTTTAATTGTCCACTGCTCTACTGTGGAAGTATTTGGGATAAAACTGAGTGTCATAGATTGAATGTGTCCCCACCCCCAGCTCGAATTCATATGTTGAAACAATTCCTCGATGTGATGATATAGAAGATGGGGTCTGTAGGAGGTGCTGAGGTTGTGAGGAACCCAAGTGTCCTTAAAAAGGGATCCCAGATAGCTCACTTGCCACGTCCACTATGGGAGATACAGAGAGAAGACGTTCATCTATGAACCAGGAGGAGGGCTCTTGTGCATGTAAGTCACTTCAATCGTATCTGACTCTTTGTCCGCCAAGCTCTTCTGTCCATGGGGATTCTCCAGGCAAGAATATTGGAGTGGGCTGCCGTGCCCTCCTCCAGGGGATCTTCTTGACCCAGGGAAAAAACCTACATCTCTTTACGTCTCCTGCAATGGCAGGCGGGCTCTTTACCACTAGCGCCACCTGGGAGGGGAGAGTTCTCACCAGACATCAAACCTACCAGTATCTTGATCTTGAATGTCCCAGCCTCCAGAACAGCGAGAAATAAATTTCTGTCTCTTAGAAGCATCTCAGTCTATAGTGTACAGAAAGCCTGAATGTACTAAGACACTGAGAAATCCCTTTCAAAAACTGGGATGCCCTTGACCAGAGCTTTTGTGGTATTTTCTGGGCAATCAGTTCAGTTCAGTCGTTTGGTCGTGTCCGACTGTTTGTGACCCCATGGACTGCAGCACACCGGGCTTCCCTGTCCAACACCAACACCTGGAGACTGCTCAAACTCATGTCCATCGAGTTAGTGATGCCATCCAACCATCTCATCCTCTGTCATCACCTTCTTCTCCTGCCTTCAATCTTTCCAGCACCAGGGTCTTTTCCAATAAGTCAGTTCTTTGAATCAGGTGGCCAAAGTTTTGGAGTCTCAGCTTCAGCATCAGTCCTTCCAATGAATATTCAGGACTGATTTCCTTTACGATGGACTGGTTGGATCTCCTCACAGTTCAAGGAACTCTCAAGAGTCCTCTTCAACACCACAGTTCAAAAGCATCTTCGGCACTCAGCTTTCTTTATAGTTCAAGTGTTACACTCACACATGACTACTGGAAACACCATAGCTTTGACTCGATGGACCTTTGTTGGTAAAGTAATATCTCTGCTTTTTAATATGTTATCTAGGTTGGTCATAGCTTTTATTCCAAGGAGCAAGCATCTTTTAATTTCATAGCTGCAGTCACTATCTGCACTGATTTTGAAGCCCCCCCCCAAATAAAGTCTCCCACTATTTCCATTGTTTCCCCATCTGTTTGCCATGAAGTGATGGGACCGGATGCCATGATCTTAGTTTTCTGAATGTTGAGTTTTAAGTCCACTTTTCCACTCTTCTCTTTCTTTTTCATCAAGAGGCTTTTTAGTTCCTCTTCACTTTCTGCCATAAGGGTGGTGTCATCTGCATATCTGAGGTTATGGATATTTCTCCCGGCAATCTTGATTCCAGCTTGTGCTTCTTCCAGCCCAACGTTTCTTATGATAGAAGTTAAATTAGCAGAGTGACAATATACAGCCTTGACATACTCCTTTCTTGATTTGGAACCAGTCTGTTGTTCTACGTCCGGTTCTGACTGTTGCTTCTTGACCTGCATATAGATTTCTTAGGAGGCAGGTCAGGTGGTCTGGTATTCCCATCTCTTGAAGAATTTCCCACAGATTGCTGTGATCCACACAGTCAAAGGCTTTGGCATAGTCAATAAAGCCGATGTTTTTCTGGAACTCTCTTGCTTTTTCAATGATCCAGTGGATGCTGGCAATTTGATCTCTGGTTCCTCTGCCTTCTCTAAATGCAGCTTCAACATCTGGAAGTTCTTGGTTCATGTACCTTTGAAGCCTGGCTTGGAGAATTTTGAGCAATACTTTCCTAGCAGGTGAGATTAGTGTAATTGTGCAGTAGCATGAACATTCTTTGGCATTGCCTTTCTTTGGGATTGGAATCAAAACTGACCTTTTCCAGTCCTGTGGCCACTGCTGAGTTTCCTGAATTTGCTGGCATATTGAGTGCAACACTTTCATAGCATCATCTTTTAGCATTTGAAAAAGCTCACCTGGAATTCCATCACCTCCACTAGCTTTGTTCATAATGATGCTTCCTAAGGCCCATTTGACTTTGCATTCCAGGATGTCTGGTTCCAGGTGGGTGATCACACCATCGTGGTTATCTGGGTCATGAAGACTGTTTTTGTATAGTTCTTCTGTGTATTTTTGCCACCTCTTGTTGATATCTTCTGCTTCTGTTAGGTGCATACAATTTCTGCTCATCTCTGCATGATTTCTGGGCAACAATTTTTGGTAAATCATTCATGGATTTAATAATCATAAACCAATTATTTTAAAGTAGTTGTTATAATTGTTCATTAGCAGAAGTTGAATATTCAAGTATAGTAAGTTTAATTCATTGTAACAGGATTTCTTTTAAGATTAATAAGTTACTGTATTGAGTTTGCTGTTGGGGGTGGGGAAGGGAGAGGCAGTTAAAAGGTTGAGGTTAAAAAAAGTGTTGTAGTTATTTAAAAAAATATTTGAAGTATATAGAGGTGAGCAGCCAGTTCTGGTCAAGAAAAAGAAATGAGCTGAAGCAGGAATTATTGTTATAATATTTATTGACTGCACCCAGGCCAGGTTTTGTTCTAAGCACCATACATGAATTATCTTGTTTAGTCATCATTAAAGTCCTATGATGAGAAGGCCAGACATGTAGACATTAAATATTAGTAGCTTGTCCAAGATCACATGAAATTTCCTAGACACACAGAAATGCTGGAAAAAATATAAAATCATATATATGTGATATAAATATATATTTGGTCCCAAGAGCAAGAAAGATAAATAATCTTTCATGTCCAGTGCCTTAGATAAATAAGTTATTCTTAAGCCATTCTATATCTACCTCAGATGTATCATTTTTTAGGGACCATTACTTCCATGGCCAGAGGGACTCTCACTTCCGTGTTTGTCTTTTAATTTAACAGCTATTGTTATGCCCAGAGTCCAAGTCCCCAAAACTGAGAGAATAAGACGTCCACAGCAATGCAAAAGCATGAAGGGGTTTTATTTCTAGCTCGAGCTAGGGCTCCCGCCACATCCAATGCAGTGGAGTGGAGCAAGAGCCCTGAGCCCAGATTTACAGCAGTATTTATAGGTTTAGAACAAAGACAGAGAGTTGGCAAGGGCTGATTGGCTGCAGGAGTTTCCTGGTATTTACTAATTGGCTATTGGCTGCAGGAGGATGTCTTTTACGTCCTGATAAACTCAAACCAGGTTACGGGGAGTATGCTGATTAGACAAGTCCTGGCATCTTCGGGGAAAACCTCACTGGGCAACGACTCAGCTTTTCCCGTGAGTCCTACCTTAGTCCCTGAAGCCGATCATGGCGTTTGTTAGGTCCCAGCACTATGAGGGGATAAAAGTCAAGCCTTTGGACCTGAACACAGCAAGAAGTTTAGAGAGAAATTATGGCTCAGAAATTTTTTTAAAATGTACAGACCATGAATAGAAATAAAATCCTCTAGAAACTGAGGATAATTTGGTTTTGCACATATAGCCCAAACTTTCACCACTCACAGAGAACAGAAAGTCTAAGATAGAAACTGAGAAAGACAGTTGAGAAACAGTGAACCCTTGAGACTTACACAGGGACACCTAGGGAAGGCATTCACAATCCGGGGCACTAGTGGGAACAACTCCACCACTACACCCAAAAGGGTGTCCCCACTGAGGGTGAGCTCACACACACAAAATTATAAAATATCTGGGCAAGTCCAATATGAAGGAAAGTATCCCACAACAATAAGAGAGTTGACCCATGAGGAAATGGAAGTACTAGAATATAAAAGACTTAAAAAATAAGTATCCTTATGTGCTTAAAGAAATAAAGGAATAAAATCTATAAAACAAGAATAAGAAATCATGTTTTTAACGTTAAGATGTTACTTTTTAGATAAATTTTAGGTTCACAGCAAGATCCAATGGAAAGTACAGAAAGTTCCCATATGCCTTTTGGCCCCCATGCATGCACAGCCTCCCCCATTATCAACATTCCACCCCGCCAGAGCAGGACCTTTGTTATCATTGATGAACCTGCACTGACATGTCATAATCACCCCCAAGTGCATAGTTTACTTTATAGGTCACCCTTGGTTTTGTATAGGCTTGGACAAATGAGTAATGACATGTGTCCATCATATGATATCATACAGAGTATTTTCCCTGCCCTAAAAATCACCCATGCCTCTCCCATTCATTACCTACCCCTGTTTCTGTGAGATCTGGCAACCACTGGACTTTTTACTGTCTCCCTAAGCTGCCTTTTCCTGAATGTCACATAGTTGGAATTATACAGTATGTAGCCTTTTCAGACTGGCTGCTTTCACTTAGTAATATATATTTAAGGTCCCTCCATGTCTTTTCAAAGACTTGCTGGTTCATTTCTTTTTAGTGCTGAGGAAATTAATTTTTTTTTAAAAAAGTGAATTCACAGAACTAAGTAGAAATCACAGAAATAAAAACATTGCATTTAAAAAATCTTAGCTAGGCATGATTTTAGATTTAGTAATTTGGAAGGTATATCTGAGAAAATCACACAGAATAAAGCACCAGGAGGCAAAGAGATGAAAAAATAAGTCAGAAGACATTTGGTGACTAAATCAAGAAAACTCAATTTGCATTTAATAGGCTGTTCTGAAGGAGAGAAGAGAGGTTGGGAAAAAGGCAGCATTCAAAGCATGAATGACTTAGAGATTTTTCAGAACTGAAGAAAGACACAAATTCTGAGTTTGAAAAAGTGTGCTGAGTCCTAGACGAGGAAAATAAATTCACACCAGGACAAGCCATACTGGAACTGAAGAACATTAAAGATAGAGGAGAATCATGAAAGCCAGCAGAGAGAAAACAGACTACATTCAAAGGGCCTGATGGCCCTGCCAAGCCGGGTGCCCCCCCCCACCGACTGTCTCCATACAAGCTCATCTCCAGGCATCCTCTCCCACCTTCTCCACTGGAGGAGCCCGCTGGGTGCTCTGTGCTCTCCTGCTGAGGTGTTCCGGCTCTGCCTTGTACATTTTGCTCCTCCCGGCCCAGGCCAGGCCCAGGAAGTCTCCAGGCCTCCTTCTGTCCTCGCCTCTCCCCTCACCCTTCATCACTGCCACCATCAAAGTCTGCCTGGCACCACCGTACCCGCGTCTTCACTGGCCTCTGTTCCCTGTGGGCTCAACTGGTTTCCCCACATAAATAAGAAGCCCTTGGAGCTCTGGGAGCATCTCTGTGACCTTCCTCTCCATCTCCTGCCCAAGTGAGCATGGTGTTGGCTACCTAAGATGTGTTGAACAAATACTTTTGAACCCTTCATCAGTCGGTCCTTTGGAGCCAAATGTAAGCTGAATTTGCATGCTGAGTCAAGTCCATTTTCACAGGTTCTTTAGGCCCTTTTGAAAGCCTATTTCCCTACTTGATGATCTAGCCAGAATGAAGTTAATAGGCATTATCCAGCCACATTTAAAGCCTTTCACTTTATATTTACCATTATTTTTAACCTAATAATAAAATTCATGTGTGCCTGAAAGAGTACAAGGAAGTAAACAAACATCATTTGTCATTCTGGTAAACATTAATTACTGAAAATATTTATTTATTCATTCTAAATTCAACAGACATTTACTAAATATCTATTTTATTCCAAGTACCATGCTGTTTTGGCAGTGTAGCAATACATATTTTTCATAGGGTTTTTGTTTATTTTTAATGTTAATTTTGAGTAGACGATATACACATTTACAAGAGTGGGATCCTACCTTATATACTGTCATGTATCCTATTTTTTATACTTTACACCATCCCAGCATTTTCTCACACATTGTCTAGTCTTCAAAGCATGATTTTAATTAATTGGTGCCTTGGGCTTCTTTGTTGGCTCAGTGGTAAAGAATCTACCTGCCTGTGCAAGAGACGAACGTTTAATATCTGGGTTGGCAAGATCTCCCGGAGAAGGAAATGGCAACCCACTCCAGAATTCTTGCCTGGAGAATCCCATGGACAGAAGAGCCTGGTGGGCTATAGTCCACGAGGCAGCAAGAGTCAGACATGACTGGGTGACTAAACAGCAATACCCCATTTTATTGATATGTCACAGTTTCTGCAATGAGTCATCACTCCTGCACTTAACCCACTTTGCAAGAACCCCTTTCTGCAGCCCTGTGAATTAGCAGGAGAAAAACAAGAAGGTAAAGGCATCCACTTCAAGGAGATTCGTGGATGTCCGGTGGAGAGTGAGCCAGAGCTGGAGGTGCGAGTTCACTGGACCTTCATGTGGGCTGGATTTTGGGTGGGGCTTTCAAAGATAAACTTTGAAGCCAGGTGACCTTGTCTTTGAGAACTAATGAGAGGCTAGACCAGAGCAGGGACAAGAAGGCCCAGAACCAGGAGCTGACCTCCCAGGAGAGAGGTGACAAGGTTTGTCTGTACTTGACTCTGAGCTAAAGATGCTGAGAAAGGACTGTGTCCAGAGGAGGGAGGGACTCCCTCCTCTGTGTGTCCAGAGGCATTACGGAGACTTCCCTCACCCTGGGTCTAGAATGAGGCAAGAAAGCACTTTGAACTGAATGGGGCTGCCTTTTGACATTTCTAATTCCTGCAGCCTCCTCCACAATGGTTATGAACTGGGGTGATAAGGATTATATCTTCTGGCTTGGGCCAGCAAATGACTCATCTTCACGGCCCATGGAGCTTTAGGCTTGGTTGCAGTGGGTACAGAAGGAAAGGGCTCCTTGCCTGGCACTAGCATCTAGCGGGTCCCTGCCATATGCCGGATGCTGGGCTAAGAGATGTGGATGACTCTTCACATGTAATCCTCTCATTGTTGGCTCTGCCTGGGAAGGTGGCACCAGCCATTCACTCGACTGATGAAAAGCATTGATGGCTCATCAGTGATGCATCAGAAATGCTGTCTAAAAATTCTTTTTAACTGGAGTCTGGTTTATTTACAGTGTGTGTCAGTTTCAGGTGTGAAGCAAAGTGACTCAGTTATATATTTACATATATCCTTCATTTTTAGATACTTTTCCCATATAGGTTATTACAGAGTATTCAGTAGAGTTCCCTGTGCTAATACAGTAGGTCCTTATTACTTATCTATTTTATAAATTATACGCAGAGATGATGCTGTTAAAGTGCTGCACTCAATATGCCAGCAAATTTGGAAAACTCAGAAGTGGCGACAGGACTGGAAAAGGTCAGTTTTCATTCCATCCCAAGGAAAGGCAATGCCAAAGAATGTTCAGACTACTGCACAATTGCACTCATCTCACATGCTAGGAAAGTAATGCTCAAAATTCTCCAAGCCAGGCTTCAAAGGTACATGAACCAAGAACTTCCAGATGTTGAAGCTGGATATAGAGAAGCAGAGGAACCAGATATCAAATTGCTGACACCCATTGGATCATCAAAAAAGCCAGAGAGTTCTAGAAAAACATCTACTTCTGCTTTATTGACTATGCCAAAGCCTTTGACTGTGTGGATCACTACAATCTGTGGGAAATTCTTCAAGAGATGGCAAAACCAGACCACCTGACTTGCCTCCTGAGAAATCTGTATGCAGGTCAATAAGCAGTAGTTAGAGCTGGACATGGAACATCAGACTGGTTTTAAATTTTGAAAGGAGTACTGCAAGGCTGTATATTGTCACCCTGCTTATTTACTTATATGCGGAATACATCATGAGAAGCACTGGGCTGGATGAAGCACAAGCTGGAATCAAGATTTCTGGGAGAAATATCAATAACCTCAGATATGCAGATGACACCACCCTTATGGCAAAAAAGAGGAACTAAAAATCCTCTTGATGAAAGTGAAAGAGGAGAGTGAAAAAGTTCGCTTAAAACCCAACATTCAGAAAACTAAGATCATGGCATCCGGTCCCATCACTTCATGGTAAATTCATGGGGAAACAGTGGAAACAGTGTCAGACTTTATTGTTTTGGGCTCCAAAATCACTGCAGATGGCGATTGCAGCCATGAAATAAAAAGACGCTTTCTCCTTGGAAGAAAAGTTATGACCAACCTAGACAGCATATTAAAAAGCAGAGAGATATTACTTTGTCAACAAAGGTGCGTCTAGTCAAAGCAATGGTTTTTCCAGTAGTCATTACAGATGTGAGAGTTGGACTATAAAGAAGGCTAAGGAGTGAAGAACTGATGCTTTTGAACTGTGGTGCTGGAGAAGACTCTTGAGAGTTCCTTGGACTGTGAGGTGATCCAACCAGTCCATTCTAAAGGAAATCAGTCCTGAATATTCATTGGAGGGACTGATGCTGAAGCTGAAACTCCAATACTTTGGTCACCTGATGTGAAGAACTGACTCATTGGAAAAGACCCTGATGCTGGGAAAGATTAAAGGCGGGAAGAGAAAGGGGTGACAGAGGATGAGATAGTTGGATGGCATCACCAACTCGATGGACATGAGTTTGAGTAAGCTCTGAGAGTTGGTGATGGACAGAGAGGCCTGGTGTGCTGCAGTCCATGGGGTCACAAAGAGTTGGACATGACTGAATGACTGAACTGAACTGATTAATATATATTTGTATTTTTATATATTTTATATGAAGTTTATATATTATATCTATGCTGCTGCTGCTAAGTCACTTCAGTCGTGTCCAATTCTTTGTGACCCCATAGACAGGAGCCCACTGTCCCTGGGATTCTCCAGGCAAGAACACTGGAGTGGGTTGCCATTTCCTTCTCCAATGCATGAAGGTGAAAAGCGAAAGTGAAGTTGCTCAGTTGTGCCTGACTCTTTGTGACCCCATGGACTGCAGCCTACCAGGCTCCTCCATCCATGGGATTTTCTAGGCAAGAGTACTTGAGTGAGGTGCCATTGCCTTCTCTATATCTATATATATATATATATATATTTTTTTAAATGGCTTCCGAGGTGGCGCTAATGGTAAAGAACCCACCTGCCAATTCAGGAGACATGAGCTGTGACAGTCGCTCAGTTGTGTCCGACTCTTTGCGACCCCATGGGCTATTCAGTCCATGGAATTCTCCAGGCCGGAATACTGGAGTGGGTAGCCATTCCCTTCTCCAGGAGATCTTCCCAACCCACAGATCGAACCCAGGTCTCCCACATTGTAGGTGGATTCTTTACTGTCTGAGTCAACCAGGAAGCCCAAGAATACTGGAGTAGGTAGCCTATCCCTTCTCCAGCAGATCTGCCCGGCCCAGGAATCAAATGGGTCTCCTGCATTCTTTACCAATTGTAGATTCTTTACCAACTGAGCTACCAAGGGACAAGAGACATGGGTTCGATTGCTGGGTCTGGAAGATCCCCATGGACAGAGGAGCCTAGCAGGCTACAGTCCATGGAGTCAGACACTGCCGGGAGCCAGCGTGAGGAATCCCACCTGTGACAAGGTCATGCGGCAGAGGCCTGATGGGCAAGGCGAGTCAGGCCTCAGGTTTTCCCCATGGGATTTCCTAAGCATGTACCCCCAAAACCAGAATCTGCCTGCTTTTCCACTCTTCTGACATTCTCTGGAAAAAGTTAACTCAGGGCTTCCATCTTCTGCATTTGAAAGGAATATTTCAGCTCAAACCCCCTCTGATAACTCTCTAGCTTGCCTAACAGGTTCCCCTGGACTTTTTACAGCTTGTGAATTGCTTACAGCCCCCCCAACCATGAGAGGCACAAAGCTTAAAGCATCTTAAAGATACAGAGCCTTTTCTAAAGAGCTAAAAATCACATTGGTGACGGATTTCACTGTTGACTCAATGATTGCTGCCAGACCTCCATATTTTTTATCTTTTAGGCACCTGGGAGGATGTTAATCAATGTAATCGGGATGTAGAAAAAGGTGTACAGTAGTTTTGATGTTAGCAATACTAGACTTTTGAGTTAATTACTTTTCTTTGTTATATATCACTGCACTCCTCTTGTGTCCTTGCTATGTAAGAATGTAACTTTATTTAGTGCTTTCTGAGAGTGGCACCAGACTTTGGGAAGAACAACACAAATAAGTCTTCTGGTTGACAAACCCTTAGAAAAGGGCCGTAAAATGTTAATTGTCCCTCTGGCCAGAAGATGATGTAAATCACCTAAGACTTGTGTATACAATTAGGTATGCAGAGAGAAAGCCTGGTTTTGATGAGTCAGGGCTGCTGATGCTGCATAATTTTGTATTACCCATTGATCTCTATGTACAGTCAATAAGGTATAAAAGGTCTTTCTAGACAATAGAGGCCGGGCCAGTCACTGGACTGGTTTCCCCTGTGTCTTCTCTTTACTCTAATTTCTGGCTGAATTCCCATCTGGGGCGTGGAGGCTCGCCATGTCTACTTACTTGCCCTGGCTTCTAAGATCCGTAAGAGAGGGAGACCAAGGCGGGCCACCCTCTGATATTCAAATGGACGCTGGTGGCCTAACGTAGATGGTGCAAGCTCCTTGTCTGGAACTTTATTGGCTTTCCACGTAAACCAAGTTATTCAACCTTTTTTCTCCACTAAATTTTCCTACTACACTATTTCTTCCTAATCTAATCTTATATTAACAAATAAATAAGTTTTTCCTTGCCCATGCCATCCATGCTTCAAATTCCCTAGATCCACCGGGGCTGGACCCCAGCAAGACACAAGTGAAGCGACTTAATACATACATAGTTTATATACTTTATATTTTATATATAGCAGCATGTATATGGTCTGGAGAAGGCAATGGCACCCCGCTCCAGTACTCTTGCCTGGAAAATCCCATGGATGGAGGAGTCTGGTGAGCTGCAGTCCATGGGGTCGCTAAGAGTCGGAAACGACTGAACGACTTCACTTTCACTTTTCACTTTCATGCACTGGAGAAGGAAATGGCAACCCACTCCAGTATTCTTGCCTAGAGAATCCCAGGGAGCCTGGTGGGCTGCCGTATATGGGGTAGCACAGAGTCGGACACGACTGAAGAGACTTAGCAGCAGCAGCAGCAGCAGCATGTATATGTCAATCCCAATCTCCCAATTTATCCCTCTCCACTCCCTTACACCCTGGAAATCATAAGTTTGTACTCTACGTTTGTAACTCTAGTTTGTATTTGTTTTGTGGATAAGATCATTTGTACCCTTTTTAAAAAATATTTCACTTATAAGCAATATCATAGGGTATTTGTGTCTCTCTGCCTGACTTCACGTGGTCTGATAATCTCTAGGTCCATCCAGAAACACTCTGGATTCTGGGTGGTAGTAGCCCACGAGGTGTCTGATCTGCACTCATGCGGCTTGGAGCCCACTATGCTATTTTTGCTTTAATTTTTCAGAGGAGGAAACTGAGGTCCCAAGAGGTCAGGAAGTCCCACTCACCCAGCTGCAGAGCCCGAAGGGGAGCTGTGTCCTCCCAAGCTCCAACCCCTCCACCGCCCTGTTGCTGTCCTTCCAGACCCTCCCGGGCCCTGGTTTCATTCAAGGGGCGAGCTTGGCTCAGGCTTCCTGTGGCTCATTCTGATTCAGCAAGACTGTGGAGCGAACTAGGCAGATTGCTTCCTGACTCATGACAGGCAGCATCCTAACTAGGTCAAGGCTGGGCCTGTACACCGGGAGCAGGTGAGTGGGTGGAGAGGTCCCAGCCTCCCGTAGGTGTTTATAGGCACAAGCTTGACAGAGGCGGCCTTGAGGCTCCAGGTGAGGCTGGAGGATACGAGAGTTGCCCTGTTCTAGAAGCTGGGTCCCCACGGCCTCTGCTCCCACCCCTGTCTTCCCACCCAGATCCTTAGGATCCAAATTGGAACACGCTCCTCGAGGCACGACTTTCTCAACCAGTTGATCCACCTGTTTCTTTGTTGGCATAAGTCAGAGCTCTTCTGTACCAGGTAATCATGGAATGAGGGTGGGATTCTTGGGGATGCTGAAGGCCACGGTGATTTTAAAGATCCGGCCAGCTCATGGCCCCTCAACCCCTAGATAACAGTATCCGCTCTGTTCTCAGGGTGTCCAGAGGACATGTCAGATGGGGAACATGGGGAGAAGGCTCATCTCAGGAGAGCCCCTAATTCTGCCCATGATTTATCAATGGTCTGAACTTGCAGATCGATGCTCAGTGGCAGGGTGTGGAGAGATGTCCTCTCATTTTGGGATGGGAATCCCGGCAAGCTGGACCCGAGCAGAAGTGTTGGGGGTCCTCTGGAAGTGTGGTCTTTTTAGGAGAGGCTGCCCAAGCTTTAGGCTCCCGCCCCACTGCCTGGCTCTGCCAGTGTTGTTGGCAGACAAGGTGCCCAGAGCTGCTTGCTTTGGAGAGAGGCATTATTTCAACATGGTATCCAGGGGCAAATGTTCCACCCCAACCTGCCCCAAAGTCAAGGCTCTTTCTCTGGGAAGGCTGCAGGGTCCTCTCTCCTGCTCCCCAGATTTACTGGCTCTCATTGTTCTGGGCTCCCGGAGGGCAGGGACTAGGACCCATCTGTTCACTTGTTTCTTGGCACACAGAAGGGGCACAGTGTGGATTTATAAACTGTGAAAGCATCTTCTGAAAGTGGGCAAGTGAATGCTCGTGACGGGGCCCCTGGATCTGGATGGTGCCTGTGAGGTTGTGTTCCCAATGGGAGAGAGAGAGAGGCAGGCAGGAATCCTCCACTGCTGGCCTTTTTCTGAGCAAGGCTTTCAGGCCTCAGAGTCCCGGCTGTATGTCTTTTGCTGGGCAGTCCCAGTGGTTAGGGCTGCAGGTTCTGGAATCCAGCAGACCCAGGCCAAATCCACCTGCTGCCTCCCTGATCTACTTCTCAGCATCCCTGCTTCTGAGATGCCATGTGGAGACAAGTGAGTGTCAGTTATAAGATGTTTTTCTCTGGGCTCAGCACCCACAAGGCCACAAACTGCAGCAGCTGCTGTAGCATCAGTTGGGACTTTCTGAATCGCGGCTAGGCCTCTATTTTTGACCTCTGAAATGGCAGCTTCTTGAAGTTCAACCGTCGAACACTGTCCTCTCTCTGATTGCCTGATGCCATGGGTCAGACTGGGTTGTGCTGAAGACCTTCCCCTCCCCCAGGAGTCAGGTTCTTGTTCAGCCCCCTCCCTGGAGACAGCAGGACCACGAGACACCCCTACAGCTCCCTTCTTGCCAGGTGGGGAGAGTACCTAGGAAGGTGGATTTTTACGCAAAGATGCACATAGCTCAGTTGGTAAAGACTCTGCCTGCAGTGCAGGAGACCCTGGTTCGATTCCTGGGTCGGGAAGATCTGCTGGAGAAGGGTTAGGCTACCCATCCCAGTATTCTTGGGCTTCCCTTGTGGCTCAGCTGGTAAAGAATCCGCCTGTAATGAGGGAGACCTGGGTTCAAACCCTGGTTTGGGAGGATCCCCTGGAGAAGGGAAAGGCTACCCACTTCAGTACTCTGGTCTGGAACATCCCATGGACAGTATAGTCCATGGGGTCTCAAAGAGTCAGACACGACTGAGCGACTTTCACTTTCACTTTTTTTCACACACCTCTTAGGAGTGGACCTACCACCAGATTCTGAGTTTTTGACTGCTGATTCAGTTGTCTTCCCACTGGGCCAGTCGGAGGTCGCTGCTAGTTTGGAGATAGAAGAGGGTCCAGTGGGCCAGCTAACTATGTGAGGCATCACTGGAAATGTCATGAGATGCAGGAAGATGGCATTTTCCAGAACTCCTCTTGGAGGCAGTATTGCACGGGGTTAGAAGTGTTTTTAGCTCCAGCGCAGACACTGGAGGGTTGAGTGAACTCAGTTTCCCCATCTGTACAATGGGATGATAAAAGTGTCTGTGTCATGGGGATGTCATGAGGATTAAATGAATGGATAGTTGTAATTTGTATTGTAAGCAATAGAGTCTGTAGATACAATTTACAAAACATTGAAAAATTATTGTAGGGTACTTAAAGAGTGTCTAGCACTTTTGAAGAGCCACTGAAGTATTTGCTGTTATTATTACAAAGACGTTTGGGAACTGGTGTTGCTGGTGGGTGTGTGTGTTTGGGCCCGCACTGAGTGGCTGAGGATAGAGAAGAATTCTTAAGCAGACACTGGGGTCCCCCTTTTCCTCCCCACTCCCCTGTCCTATGCCAGGGCGCATACATGCTCAGTCTGACTCTTTGCAGGTTCCTCTGCCAAGAGGGCCCTCCAGGTTCCTCTGTCTGTGGAGTTTTCCAGGCAAGAATACCAGAGTGAGTTGCCACTGCCTACTCCAGGGGGTCTTCCTAGCCCAGGGATCAAACCCATCTCTTGCACTGACAGGCGGATTCTTTACCACTAGTGCCGCCTGGGAAGCCCCGTCCTGTGCCAGCTTTGGTTCTAAATACACATATGACACATACTTACACCAGCAGCCCATAGGGGCTGGAGTTAGCATGCATCCACAGCCTTCCCACTCCACGGCAACATCTCTCACACAGGGGCGTCATCGTCAGCCTCACAGGTTTTACAGTACAAGGCATTTGTGGGCATTTGTGAGGTCACATAAGGCTATCCTTGTCAGGTCCTTGGACAGGTCTCAGCCCTAGTGATGACTATTTGGTTTGGGGCAATAATAATAACCCACTCATCCCTGCTAGAACAGAAACTTCACAAGGCCGGGATCTCTGTTTCATCCACGAAGCATCCCAAGTTTCTGGCACAATGCAAGCACGAGGGAGGAACACGGTACAATTTTGCAATATGAATGAATCAATTGTCCCTGCCCTACAGGAGATTAGGGTCTGAAAGAGGAACCCAGAAAACAGTCACAGAGGCTGTGGAAATCAATTCAGACTACTTTAAACTGGGACACGCTCAACTCCTCCCCAATTTGCTCTCCCAATCCTATTCATTCTACTGCTTGCCCTCTCTCACCTGGAAAATAATAGACTCACTTTCTGCCCCTTTTCCCCTGAAGCCCAAAGAAAGATTTCCTAGAAAGTAAATCACGTAAGATCACTCCCTTGTCTAAAGCAGTTTGAAATCTTACCATTGCCTCCAGGCTGAAGTCCAGCTCCAATGGCCAATAAGCACACGCAGAGGTGCTCAATGTCATTAGCCATCATTGTATCAAATGCCAATCAAAACCACAGTCGGGTACCACTTCACACCCTCTGGCATGGCTGTTATTAAAAAAGACACAATAGCCAGTGTTGATGAGGACGTGGAGGCTTAGAATCTTAACACATTGCTCATAGGAATGTAAAGTGGTGCAGCTGATGTGGAAACAGTCTGGTAGCTCTTCAAAAAGTTAAACATGGAATTACCATCCCACCCAGCAATTCCTCTTCTAGGTAAACACCTAAGAGCTTAAACAAACCCTTGATCGATTTTCTAGAGGACACTGTTGAACTGCATCTTTCTACCCTATTTTCATTTCTATTTTTAATTATACTTCTTTCCCATCTAGGTTTCTTAATAAAGTTTCAACTTAGCAACACCATTATGTATTACAAGCCCTGTTCTCTTGGACTGCCCTTTGTAGGTCTAGATTTTATGATGAAGACTGTTCTTCCACCTGTGTTTAGGCAACCACATATTCTTAGACAATCACGTATCCAAGCAATAATATTCATAATGGATCGAGTAAAATAATGATAGATTATATTTCTTTCTCAAAAACATTGAATTAAGTTTTAAATAGATGATACACGTACATGGTAGAGAAAAAGCAAGCAATTGTAAAGGCCAGACAGAATGAAAACTGCAATCACAGAAACCTAGCCAATCTGATCACAGGGACCACAGCTTTGTCTAACTCAATGAAACTGTAAGCCATGCCATGTAGGGCTACCCAAGACGGACAGGTCATGGTGGGGAGTTCTGACAAAACATGGTCCACTGGAGAAGGGCATGGCAAACCACTTCAGTCTTTTTACCTTGAGAACCCATGAACAGTATGAAAAGGCGAAATGATAGGATACCGAAAGAGGAGCTCCCCAGGTCGGTAGGTGCCCAACATGCTACTGGAGAAGAGTGGAGAAATAACTCCAGAAAGAATGAAGGGATGGAGCCAAAGCAAAAACAATACCCAGTTGTGGATGTGATTGGTGATAGAATCAAGGTCCAGTGCTGTAAAGAGCAATATTGCATAGGAACCTGGAATGTTAGGTCCATGAACCAAAGTAAATTGGAAGTGATCAAACAGGAGATGGCAAGAGTGAACATCGACATTTTAAGAATTAGTGAATTAAAATGGACTGGAATGGGTGAATTTACTCAGATGATCATTACATCTACTACCTTGAGCAGGAATCCCTCAGAAGAAATGCAGTAGCCATCATAGTCAGGAAAAGAGTCCAAAATGCAATACATGGGTGCAATCTCAAAATCAAGAGAATTATCTCTGTTCATTTCCAAGGCAAACCATTCAATATCACAGTAATCCAAGTCTATACCCCTCAACCACTAATGCCAAAGAAGCTGAACGGTTCAATGATGGCTGACAAGACCTTCTAGAATTAACACCAAAAAAACAGATGTCCTTTTCATCATAGTGGGCTGGAATGCTAAAGTAGGAAGTCAGGAGATACCTGGAGTAACAGGCAAATTTGGCCTTGGAGAACAAAATGAAGCAGGGAAAAGGCTAACAGAGTTTTGCCAACAGAACACACTGGGTCATAGCAAACACCCTCTTCTGACAACACAAAAGATGACTCTACACATGGACATCACCAGATGGTCAGTACTGAAATCAGATTCATTATATTCTTTGCAACAGAAGCTCAATACAGTCAGCAAAAATAAGACTGGGAGTTGACTGTGGCTTAGATCATGAACTCCCTACTGCAAAATTCAGACTAAAACTGAAGAAAGTAGGAAAAACCACTAGACCATTCAGACGTGACCTAAATCAAATCTCTCACCATTTATACAGTGGAGGTGACAGATTCAAGGGATTAGATCTGATAGACAGACGAACTATGAATGGAGGTTTGTAACATTGTACAGGAGGCTGTGACCAAAACCATTCCCAAGAAAAAGAAATGCAAAAAGGCAAAATGGTTGTCTGAAGAGGCCTTACAAATAGCTGAGAAAAGAAGAGAAGCAAAAGGCAAAGGGGAAAAGAAAAGATACATCCATCTGAATGCAGAGTTCCAAAGAATAGCAAGGAGAGATACAAAAACCTTCCTAACTGATCAATGCAAAGAAACAGGAAAACAGTAGAATGGGAAAGACTAGAGATCTCTTCAAGAAAAGTAGAGATACCAAGGGAACATTTCATGCAAAGATGGCCACAATAAAGGACAGAAATGGTATGGACCTAACAGAAGCAGAAGATGTTAAGAAGAGGTGACAAGAATACACAGAAGAACGGTACAAAAAAGATCTGAATGTCCCAGATAACCACGATGGTGTGTTCACCCACCTAGAGCCAGACATCCTGGAGTGCAGAGTCAAGCAGGCCTTAGGAAACATCACTAATAACAAAGCTAGTGGAGGTGATATAATTCCAGCTGAGCTATTTCAGATCCTAAAAGATGATGCTGTGAAGGTGCTGTACTCAATATGCCAGCAAATTTGGAAAACTCAGCAGTAGCCACAGGACTAGAAAAGGTCTGTTTTCATTTCAATCCCAAAGAAAGGCAATGCCAAAGAATGTTCAAACCACCACACAATTGTACTCATCTCACATGCTAGTAAAGTAAGGCTCAAAATTTTCCAAGCCAGGCTTCAACAGTACATGCACTGAGAACTTCTAGATGTTCAAGCTGGACTTAGAGAAGGCAGAGGAACAAAAGATCAAATTGCCAACATCCATTGGATCATAGAAAAGCAAGCAAGAGAATGCCATAAAAACATCTGCTTCTGCCTCATTGACTAGGCTAAAGCCTTTGACTGTGTAGATCACAGCAGACTGCAGAAAATTCTTAAAGAGATGGGAATACCAGACTGCTTTTACTTGCCTCCTGAGAAATCTGTATGCAGGTCAAGAAGTAACAGTTAGAACAGGACATGGAACAACATACTGGTTCAAAAATGGAAAAGGAGTACATCAAGGCTGTATATCGTTACCCTGCTTATTTAACTTATAGTGTTCTTGCCTGAAGAATCCCAGGGACGGGGGAACCTGGTGGGCTACCGTCTATGGGGTCGCACAGAGTCGGACACGACAGAAGCGACTTAGCAGCAGCATGCAGAGTACATCATGTAAAATGCTGGGCTGGATGAAGCACTACCTAGAATCAAGATTTCCGGGAAAATATCAATAACCTCAGATATGCAGATAATATCACCCTTATGGCGAAAGCAAAAAGGAACTAAAGAGCTTCTTGATGAAAGTGAAAGAAGAGATTGAAAAATTTGGCTTAAAACTCAGCATTCAAAAAACAAAGATAATGGCATCTGGTCCCATCACTTCATGGCAAATAGATGAAGAAACAATGGAAATAGTGATGGACTTTATTTTGTGGGGATGCAAAATCGCTGCAGATGGTGACTGCAGCCATGATATTAAAAGACGCTTGCTCTTTGGAAGAAAAGCTATGACCAACCTAGACAGCATATTAACAAGCAGAGACATTCCTTTACCAACAAAGGTCCATCTAGTCAAAGCTATAGTTTTTCCAGTAGTGGTATATGGGTATGAGAGTTGGCCCATAGAAAAAGCTGAGCGCTGAAGAATTGATGCTTTTAACTGTGATGTTGGAAAAGACTCTTGAGAGTCCCTTGGGCAGCAAGGAGATCAAAGCAACCAATCCTAAAGGAAATCAATCCTGAATATTCACTGGAAGGACTGATGCTGAAGCTGAAGCTCCAATACTTTGGCCACCTGATATGAAGAACTGAAAAACTGACTTAATGGTAAAGACTCTGATGCTGGGAAAGATTGAAGGCAGGAGGAGAAGGGGACGACAGAGGATGAGATGGTTGGATGGCATCACCGACTCAATGGACATGCATTTGAGCAAGCTCCAGGAGTTGGTGGTAGACAGAGAAGCCTGTCATGCTGCACTCTATGGGCTCACAAAGAGTTGGACATAACTGAGCAACTGAACTGAACTGTAAAGGGTGTGCAGAGGAGGCCATTTGACTCAGACCTCGCCTTGCTTCCTACTTCCCTCCCCAGACTCACATCACAGGTGGGACCCCCCAGAAAGCAAGCTCCAATGCAGAATGTTTATAGGGGAGCTGCCTCCTGGGGTCAGTCCCATTGAAAGGAAGGGAGGATGGTGGGGGTTGTGCAGAGGGAGAAGCTGGGCTGAGAATCTGAAGGACACTCTGGCTCAGCCCATGGGGAGCCCTGGAGCTGGGATGCTTTAGAGTATCAATCAGGACAAGGGGATCAGGTCTGTATATTCTGGGCAGGCCAATCATCCTTCGTGCAGTGTGACCAGGAGGAAGTTCTTTTCAGCCACCTGAAGCAGCCCCATGTGGCCCAGCACCAATGGAGTTCACGTCATTCGCGGTCACCAAGTTCCATTTGGCCCTGGCCACCCTTTTCGTCTGTGTTAGTCACGCAGGCAGGTCTGTAGCCATGGACTGTAGCCTATGGCCCATCCATGGAATTCTCCAGGCAAGAATACTGGAGTGGGTTGCCATTGCCTCCTCTGGGGATCTTCCTGAGTCTGGGGGATTGAACCTGGGTCTTCTGCATTGCAGGCAGATTCTTTACCATCTGAGCCACCAGGGAAGCCACACTTTTTAGCCAAATGCTTTTTTTTTTTTTTTAAGATTTTTTTCAATGCAGACCATTTTTTAAGTCTTTATTGAATTTGTTACAATATTGGAGGCGGTTGTTTAGTCCCTAGGTTGTGTCTGACTTTTGCGACCCCATGAACTGTAGCTCACCAGGCTCCTCTGTCCATGGAGATTCTCCAGGCAAGAATACTGGAGTGGGTTGCCATTTCCTTCTCCAGGGATCTTCCCGAATCCAGGGATTGAACCCAGGTCTCCTGCACTGCAGGCGAATTCTTTACCAGCTGAGCCACAGGGAAGCCCATATTACAATATTGCTTCTGTATTTTTTTTTATGTTTTGGGTTTTTGGACATGAGGCATGTGGGATCTGAGCTCCCTTACCAGCAATTGAAACTGCACTGTCTGTACTGGAAGGCAAAGTCGCAATCACGGGACCAATAGGAAACTTCCTAATGTGTTTATTTGTTGACTTTTTATTTCTGCCTTCATGGCATGTGGGATCTTAGTTCCCTGGCCAGGGATCAAACCTGTGCCCCACGCAGTGAAATTGTGGAATCTTAGCCACTAGACCACCAGGCAAGACCCCTGAAATGCTTGTTTTTAAGTTTCATTTTCTTGTCGCTGTGGAGGATCCCTTATGCTTGAATGAGCTGTTAGGGGCCTCTCTGTTCCATTCCCAATGCCCTGCCCCTTCCCCAGGATTGGAGTCCACATGGAGGGGCAACTGGGCCTCAGCTTCAGCAACCTGGAGAGGAGAACCTTAAGAATCAAGGCTTCCCCCCACCACCTTGGGCTTCCCTGGTGGCTCGGATGATCAAGAATCTGCCTGCAATGCAGGAGAACTGGGTTCGATCCCTGGGTTGGGGAGATCCCCTGAAGAAGGGACTGGCTACCCACCCCAGTATTCTTGCCTGGAGAATTCCATGGACAGAAGAGCCTGCTGGGCTACAGTCCATAGTGTTGAAAGAGCTGGACACGACTAAGCCACTAACACTTTCACTTTCCCCACCCTCTCCTACCCCTCCTTTCTTTCAAAGACAACTTTCTGGGGCTCTGGATTTATATAAAGCTCACACGTGTCAGTTTCTGGTGGCTGGACAGTTGCAGAATGCCACTCAACCCTCCTCCCATCCCACCAGAGGCTCAGTGTTTGGTTAAGAATATGCTGGGTCTGGCAAAAGTAGTTGCAGGTCATCACAAATCTGTCATAAGGAGGTAAAAATACAACACGAAATACACTTTCCCAAATAGCTGTTCCTAACACCTCATGGACGGAGGTGCTGCCAGACTCCATAGGAGGGAGATGAGGGAACAGGGGCTTGGCGAGTAATAATGGGGGATGAACCCTGTGTGGGAGGGGGACAGGCCCCCAGTGTGGTCGGCTGGCCCAAGGGGTGAGCTGCACCTGCCTGGGAGGGAGGCCCTGGCGCATCTCAGGACCGGACTGCCAGGGACTCATCTTTTCTTCCTGTGTCCCCTTCCAGCACCATGGCATCCTGCCCCGTCCTGCAGAGGGAGAGGGTGTTCCAGTCGGGAGCCCACGTCTACAGGATCCCGGCTCTGCTCTACCTGCCTCAGCAGAAGACCCTGCTGGCCTTTGCAGAAGAGCGGACGAGCAAGAAGGATGAGCATGCCAAGCTCATTGTCCTGCGCAGGGGAAACTATGACGCATCCACCCACCAGGTCCAGGTATGGCCAGACAAGGGTACTGCCGCTCTGCTGGGCATATGGGGACCAGCCCACCCTTACACAGCTGAGGTCTGGGGGCCAGAAGGCTCGAGGAGCCACCAGCGATGGACAGAGACGGTATCCCCCAGTGATCGCCCGGATCTTGCACGGGTTCACCCAGAACAAGTTTGGCTGGCCTGGCGGCATCTGCTTTGGTACAAGTCAGCTGGGGAAACTGGTTTTGGAAAAGATTCCCCTATATCCTTGAGATGCTGAGGGAAGACCAGCTCAGCATCACCTATCTGGGAGGCAGTTTATCCTCTGAGTAAAATTAACCTGGGGTGGGTGGTTGGGGCGATTGCTTGGGTCCTGAAGTTCCAACATGTAAATAAGTAATTCTGATGAAGATCCCCAAGGCTGGCTTATCACATATGAAGATTTAATATTGTTATTATCTTAACTATGTGGTCATTGTTCCCTTGTAGTTGCTTAGAGCATGGGTTTGAAGCAGAGGGACCTGGGTTCATGTCCCGGTTCCACGGCTAACCAGAAGTACAGCCTTGGGAGGCTCATCTACCTTATCTAAGCCTCTCAGTCTGCAGATGGAGGATGGAGGTAGTACTACCTGTGCCCCAGGAGTTAGAGGTTAGGATTAGATAAGACCATGGGTGTTAGACCCTCGGCCCGTGTCTGCCCTTAGACTCACTCACTGGGGGATGGTTATTAAGTAATAGGAGCTTCCATGCTAGTGGTAAAGAACCTGCCTGCCAGTGAAGGAGACATAAGGGATGCCGGTTCGATCCCTGGGTTAGGAAGATCCCCTAGAGGAGGGCATGGCTACCCGCTCCAGTGTTCTCGCTTTAATGAAGAGGGATAGACAGCAGAGTGGCAGCATCTACGACAGAGACTCGGGGACTGTGGAAGCTCACTGAGTCCTAGGGTCATGGTGCTACCCCCTGGCAGACTGCATTAATAGAATATGATGTATAAAAGATGGGAGGTGATTATCACACTCGGTCTCACCCTGGCAGACCGTTGGTTATTCCTAAGGCTTTGCTTTTCAAGAAGGGGAAGCTGGACGGAGCTGTTAAGTTGAAGGATCCAGGACGGAGCTGGGCAGGGCTGGTGCCTGAAGCATCTTTGTACTTGAGGTCTAGCATGTCATGGGTGCCCTGGATGGGTGCTGGAGGGATTGGGTGGGGTTGGGTCATCTTGCAGGGAGTGAGGCGGAGCCCTGGCTCCCACTCTGGGAAGTGTTGTGAGGGTGAATGAACGCTAGACCAAGAATTCTCCTCCACGACCCCCTCATGCTAACTCGCCCGCCCCCAGAGCGCCCCCCTTGCCACGGTCACTGGCCCTCTCCAGGCTGTGCTTCTCCTCCTCTCCTCTCCCGCAGTGGCACTCACAGGAGGCAGTTTCCCAAGCCCAGCTGGAGGGCCACCGGTCCATGAACCCAAGCCCCCTGTATGACGAGGCCACGGGCACCATTTTCCTCTTCTTTATCGCCATCCCCGGGCAGGTGTCGGAGCATCACCAGCTTCAGACCAGGGTCAACGTGACGCGGCTGTGTCAGGTCACCAGCCCAGACCATGGCAGGTCGTGGAGCCCCCCTACCGACCTCACAGACTCCGTCATTGCTTCAGCCCACAAGGACTGGGCCACATTCACGGTAGGCCCCGGGCACTGCTTGCAGCTGAGCAATCCGACGCGGAGCCTGGTGGTGCCAGCCTATGCTTACCGCAGCCACTGCTGCCTGAAGGCGCCTTCCCCCTCCGCCTTCTGCTTGGTCAGCCACGACCACGGGCGCACATGGGTGAGAGGGAGCTTTGTGGACCAGGATACCCTGGAGTGCCAGGTGGCTGAAGTCAGGGATGGGCAACAGAGGGTGGTGATTCTGAACGCGAGGAGCCCCCGCCGAGCCAGGGTCCAGGCCCAGAGCGCCAACAACGGCCTGGATTTCAAGGAGACTCAGCGGGTGCAGAAGCTGGTGGAGCCCCCCCACGGCTGCCAAGGGAGCCTCGTCGGCTTCCCCAGCCCCCACGCGGGCTCCGAACCCCCAGACTGGTGGCTGCTCTACACCCACCCGACTGACCCACAGCAGAGATCCAACCTGGGCGTGTACCTCAACCGGTGGCCCCCCGCACCCGCAACCTGGTCAGAGCCCACCCTGCTGGCCCCCGGCAGCTGCGCTTACTCAGACCTGCAGAGCATGGGCACCGGCCCTGACGGGTCCCCCCAGTTCGGGTGTCTGTATGAATCGGACGATTACAAGGAGATCGTCTTTGTCGTGTTTACCCTGCAACAAGCCTTCCCAGCTGAGATTTTGCCGCAGTGAGCGGCGAGCCCGCTGGGTGCGGCCCACGAGGGCTTTGCCCACCAAGGGGCTGGTGGTTCTCTTCTGCCCAGGCCCCTCTGGCCTGGGGAGGCTGCCTCTTGCTTCCCTCTGTTGAACGTGTGATCAAAAGGGTGCCTAGTGTGTGTCTGCTGCTGGGCTCCTTTCCTCTGTTGTCTCAGCCTCCCCAGAGGATTCTATTTTCAGCCCAGCAACTGAAGGAACCTGGCTTCTTGGGGCCCCTGGGGCCAGCCTGCAGGCTTGCTGCAGGTCTTCATGAATTATCTAGTCCAGCCCATTTCTCCTTAGCTCATCACGTTCCTGGGCACAGGCTGGGACAGAGATGCAAATTAGCAGAGATGTGTGTGTATATTTCTGTGTCTGTGTGTGTCTCTCTGTGTATTCTCAATGCTTTAGAGCAGGGACCATGAGCACGGCTTTGCAAGGAGGCAAGGCAGGGTCAAGGAAAAGTAAGCTGGCTTATATTTTTGTGTAAGTTTCCCAGGGCTGCTGTAAAAAAGTACCACCAATTTAGTGGCTTAAAAGAACAGAAAATTACTCTCTCACAGTTCCGGAGGCTAAAAGCCACAAATCAAGGTGTTCACAGGGCTGTGCTCCCCCCAAGGGAGCACGGGGCACATCCTTCCCTGCCTCGTCCAGAAGCCCAGGTCTCCCTTGGCTTGTGGCTGCATCACTTTCAGGTCTGCCTCCGTCTTCCCATAGCCCTCTCCTCCTTCCTCTCTGCTTTCTCTTCTGTATCTTTTAAGGACACTTAGGGCCCACCTGGACAATCCAGGATGACCCTTCATTTAACTACATCTGCAAGGACTCTTTTCCAAATAATGTCACATTCACAGCTATGGTTTTTCCAGTAGTCACGTACGGATGTGAGAGCTGGACCATAAAGAAGGCTGAGCACTGAAGAACTGATGCTTTCAAACTGTGGTGCTGGAGAAGACTCTTGAGAGTCCCTTGGACTGCAAGGAGATCAAACCACTCAGTCCTAAAGGAAATCAACCCTGAATATTCATTGGAAGGACTGATGCTGAAGCTTTAATACTTTGGCCACCTGATGGGAAGAGCCAACTCATTGGAAAAGACCCTGATACTGCAAAAGATTTAGGGCAAGAGGAGAAGGGGATGGCAAAGCATGAGATGGTTGGATGGCATCAATGACTCAATGTACGTGAGTTTGAGCAACTCTGGGAGATAGTGGAGGACAGAGAAGCCTGGCGTGCTGCAGTCCACGGGCTCACAAAGAGTCGGATACAACTTAGTGACTAAAGCCTCATCAACAAAAACAACAAAAACCCCAATACAAAAAGTTTAAGAAAAAATCGCTCTCTTAAACGCTCTCCTTTCACAGAGGTCATGCAGTTGCATGCTAAGTGCTTTACTCATGTCTGACACGAGTTTGAGCAAACTCCAGGAGATGGTGAAGGACAGAGGAGGCCTGGTGTGCTGCAGTTCACGGGGTTGCAAAGAGTCGGACCTGACTCTGCGACTGATTGACGGCACAACAGTAAAGAAGGAACAGCTACACACAACAGCGTGGGTGATTTTCAGACACTGTGTTGAGTGAAAGACTGACTCAAAAGAGTGCACGCTTTGTGATTTTATTGATATGAAATTCGAGAACAGACTAAACCAATCTTCAAATAAATCAGGAGTGGCCAGCTCTGTGGAGGAGAGCTGTTCACTAAAAATGGGATGCTGCTGCTGCTGCTGCTAAGTTGCTTCAGTCGTGTCCTACTCTGTGCGACCCCAGAGACGGCAGCCCACAGGCTCCTCTGTCCCTGGGATTCTCCAGGCAAGAACACTGGAGTGGGTTACCATTTCCTTCTCCAATGCATGAAAGTGAAAAGTGAAAGTGAAGTTGCTCAGTTGTGTCCGACTCTTCCCGACCCCATGGACTGCAGCCTACCAGGCTCCTCCATCCATGGGATTTTCCAGGCAAGAGTACTGGAGTGGGGTGCCATGGGCTAGAAGGAGACTTCTGGGTACTGGAGACCTTCTTTTCCTTGATCTAGTGCTGGTGAGGTGAGTGATTCCTTGTGTTAAAAAGAGTGAGCTGTGAGCACAAGGCAAGGTTTGTGTACCTCACTCTGTATGTGTTATAGCTCAATAATAAAATAAACACTGAACTGAATAGTAGATTTGTTAGTTAAACCTCCACATCGATATATTGTGTTGGGTTGTAAAACTTTGGAAGTGAATATTTTTAATTAAAAAATTTGGGGGGGGACTGAATATTATTAATGAACTTTTGGGGGGAATAATTTTAGATTTGCAGAAAAGTTACAAAGATAGAACAGAGTGTTCCCGAACACCCCACACCCAGTCTCCCCTAATATTATCATCTTATGTAACTGTGGTACATTTGTCAAAACGAAGAGGCTTCGCTGGTACATTACTATTAACTAAACTCTGGACTTCATTCAGATTTCTGTAGTTTTTCCACCAAAGTCCCTTTTCTGTTCTGGGATCCAATCCAGGATACATTCAGTGAAACTGAATTTTTACTGTAATTTGTGTCCTTAGACACACACACACACACGTGAATGTGTGCCTGCTAAGTCACTTCAGTCATGTCCAACTCTTTGTGACGCTGTGGACTGTAGCCAGCCAGGCTCCTCTGTCCATGAGATTCTCCAGGCAAGAATACTGGAGTGGGTTGCCATGCCCTCCTCAAGGGGATCTTCCTGACCCAGGGATCAAACCCACATCTCTTATGTCTCCTGCATTGGCAGGCAAGTTCTTTTCACTAGCACTCCCTGGGAAGCCCCCCCCCCACCAACACACACACAAATACTCCTTCCAGCAGGCCTCTCCCCTCCTCCGAACTTCCCCTAAAAAATAAAAGTTGCTCAGTTGTGTCGACTCTTTGCGACCCCATGGACGGCATAGTCCATGGAATTCTCCAGGCCAGAATACTGGAGTGCCTAGCCTTTCCCTTCTCCAGCAGATCTTCCCAACCCAGGAATCGAACTGGGGTCTCCTGCATCACAGGCAGATTCTTTACCAAGTGAGCTATCAGGGAAGCCCACTTGACAAACAAATGAACAAACAAATCAGCGCAGAGAAGTGAGCTTCAGACCTGGACGCCTGGGGTGGGAATGTTAGAAGCAGTTCAGACTCTGAAGCCTGGAGAAGAGGGCCCTTAATTCAATCACACAGCACCCCACCCCAGGCTGTGCTACATGGGGGGTTATCCCACAAGCAGAGCCCAGATACAGCAGGGAATGGGGAGCCTGGCCTCTCCCGTACCTGCCTCAGCACAGGCAGGGAGACCTGGGGCTCCAAGCTTGGGAGCCCCCTTGGCCCTGGGATCAACTCAGAGCGGCTCCCATGCACCTCAGCTCTGTCTGTCAGCACACCCCTTTTAACCGTCTGGTGGGGTGAACTTCCCTGGTGGCTCAGCTGGTAAAGAATCTGCCTGCAATGTGGGAGACCTGAGCTCGATCCCTGGGTTGGGAAGATCTCCTAGAGAAAGGAAAGGCTACCCACTCCAGTCTTCTGGCCTGGAGAATTCCATGGACTATATAGTCCATGGGGTCGCAAAGAGTCAGACACGACTGAGCGACTTACATGTTCACCTTCACCTTCTGGTGTGACTTTTCCACCTGTGATGGTCATGGGAGCCTTTCCACATCTATGTCCTGGCTTCCAGCAACAGCAACTGAGGCCTGGACTCCTGGGGCCTGGGGACAAGCTCCTGGAAGCCATGGAGAATGGGATTCTGGGGCTGGGGAGTAGACGTGGCTGCTGGCATACCTGTCCCTGGGGAGGGGGCACCAAGGCCCTGTGACAAGGTCGGTACGGTAGGCTGAATATTGACCCCTAAAAATTCCACCTCCTGGTCCCTAGAACCTGCGACTGTGGCCTTACGTGGCTACAGGGACTTTGCAGATGGGGTTAAGTTGGGGATCTTGAGACAAGAAGGTCATCCTAGGTGAGCCGGGGTTTGGAGAATGTAGATGTGATGACCCGGGTCTGTAGCACAGGGAGGCAGGGGGAGGAAGGCTGACTACAGACAGAGAGGGTGTGATGCTGAAAGTCAGCGCTGCACTGCTGGCTTCGAAGCTGCAAGGAGCCACAAGCCACGGAGGGCAAGCAGTGAGCTCTGGGGGCTGGAGAAGTAAGGAAGGACCCTGGAGGGGGCGTGGCCATGCCCCTACCTTGACGTTAGCCTGCAAAACTGATTCTAGGCTTGTGCCCTTCAGAACTAGAGGAGAACGGCTTGCATGCACTCTCAGCAGTGTCCAACTCTTTGTGACCCCGTAGACTGTAGCCCACCAGGCTCCTCTGTCCATGGGATTCTCCAGGCAAGAATACTGGTGTGGGTTGCCATTTCCTTTCCTGGGGAATCTTCCTGACCCAGGGATCGAACCCACATCACTCAAGTCTCCTGCGCTGGCAGGCAGATTCTTTACCACTGAGCCAACTGGGAATCCCAGAGGGGAATAAGCGTGTATAGTTTTAAGCCACCAAGTGGGTGGGGGGTTGTTACAGTGACAATAAGAAGCCAGCACGACCCTGCTCGTCTTGCCTCAGCAGCTGAGAAGGAGGACCATGGGTGGTGAGGGAATGGGTTGCTTCTGCACTCAGCTCTGAGCATGACAAGTGCATCCCGGGACACCTCAAGGTCACAGTGCCCCCCAGACATACAGAAAGTGAGAAGCTAGGAAAGAGATCATTTCTGTTGTGTTTGCTGGTATTGTTCAGTCCCTAAGTCACTCCTTGTGGCCCCATGGACTGCAGCGCACCAGGCTTCCCTGTCTTTCACCATCTCCCACAGTTTGCTCAAACTCATGTCCATTGAGTCAGTGATGCCATCCAACCATCTCATCCTCGGCCACATTTCTATCATGTCCTCATGTAATTCCTCTCTTTGGCCCATCCTGATATCTGATGACTCAAGGGAGGAGAAAGGGGAGTGTTAATGTCTAACTTCCCTCTTGTCACAACCTTTCCTGCAATGACAGAATCCCCCCATCCATCCTGGGGAACCCAGGCCTTCCTGATCTGAAAGGACTCCATCTTCCAAACTCTCAGGAGAGGGTAGATAGACTATGCTACCATGGCAACCTTCTAAGTTCCCCCAGTCAGCCCTAAGGGACCTGGGCCATGCCCTAAGAGTTACTGTCTGTGGGCACCGGGTTAGTGCCCAGGACCCTTCCTGACCTATTAAATGTGGAATTGGCTGTAGCCTTCCAGACTCCTTTGTCCCTGGGAGTCTCCAGGCAACAATACTGGAGTGGGTTGCCATTTCCCTCTCCAGGGGAATCTTCCCGACCCAGGGATTGAACCCGCATCTCTTATGTCTCCTGCGTTGGCAGGTAGGTTCTTTACCACTGGCACCACGTGGGAAGCCTATATTGAATGTACCGGTATCCTGAGAATCCTTAGCCCCACCCGGGTCCTTCTATTCTTGGTCAGATAGGATCGATGGAGCCCCACTACACCCTGCACCATCTCTACAACCCCTGCCTCTCAGATGGGGGCAGGCTTCCTGAGGACCGGGGACCTCCCTGAGTGGGCAGAGCCCACCAGATACCTATTGTCCAGAGACCAGAGCTCAGAAACACAATCAGAGCCTAGAAGTCAGTGCTCTTGTCCACTATGAGAACCCCTGGGACAGGGTCATCATTTCCAAAATGTCCCCACTATTTCCCCTCTTTGTTTTGGAAGTTCTAGAGTTTCTTTGGTGGCTTAGTCAGTAAAGAATCTGCCTGCAATGCAAGAGACCTGGGTTCAACTCCTGGGTTGGGAAAATCTCCTGGCGAAAGCAATGGCTACCCACTCCAGTACTCCTACCTGAAGAATTCCACGGACAGAGGAGCCTGGTGGGCTACAGTCCATGAGGTCTGCAAGAGTCAGACACGACTGAGTGATTGAACTGTCTTTGTTCTGCCCAAAGAGCTGATAGCTCACGGGAACTGATTGAAGAGCTGAAAACTACATGCCATGGTCTCTCCTGTGATGACACGCACTGCTGACACTTTGCAGAATGGGTCCCCTAAGGACCCAGGAACGGATCATGGTCGGTGACATGGCCAAGGGCCCCTTTCCCACACCACCCACTCTAGGTGCCAAGAGTTTGGTTTGCTTCCCTGGGATGGCTAGTTCAGTTCAGTCGCTCAGTCGTGTCTGACTCTTTGCAACCCCATGAATCGCAGCACGCCAGGCCTCCCTGTCCATCACCATCTCCTGGAGTTCACTCAGACTCATGTCCATCGAGTCCGTGATGCCATCCAGCCATCTCATCCTGGGTCGTCCCTGTCTCCTCCTGCCCCCAATCTCTCCCAGCATCAGAGTCTTTTCCAATGAGTCAACTCTTCGCATGAGGTGGCCAAAGTACTGGAGCTTCAGCTTTAGCATCATTCCCTCCAAAGAAATCCCAGGGTTGATCTCCTTCAGAATGGACTGGTTGGATCTCTTTGCAGTCCAAGGGACCCTCAAGAGTCTTCTCCAACACCACAGTTCAAACGCATCAATTCTTCGGCATTCAGCCTTCTTCTCCAACTCTCACATCCATACATGACCACTGGAAAAACCATAGCCTTGACTAGACGGACCTTAGTCGGCAAAGTAATGTCTCTGCTTTTGAATATACTATCTAGGTTGGGCATAACTTTTCTTCCAAGGAGTAAGAGTCTTTTAATTTCATGGCTGCAGTCACCATCTGCAGTGATTTTGGAGCCCCAAAAAATAAAGTCTGACACTGTTTCCCCATCTATTTGCCATGAAGTGATGGGACCAGATGCCATGATCTTTGTTTTCTGAATGTTGAGCTTTAAGCCAACTTTTTCACTCTCCTCTTTCACTTTCATCAAGAGGCTTTTTAGCTCCTCTTCACTTTCTGCCATAAAGGCGGTGTCATCTGCATATCTGAGGTTATTGATCTTTCTCCCGGCAATCTTGATTCCAGCTTGTGTTTCTTCCAGTCCAGCGTTTCTCATGATGTACTCTCATAGAAGTTAAATAAGCAGGGTGACAATATACAGCCTTGACGTACTCCTTTTCCTATTTGGAACCAGTCTGTTGTTCCATGTCCAGTTCTAACTGTTGCTTCCTGACTTGCATACAGATTTCTTAAGAGGCAGGTCAGGTGGTCTGGTATTCCCATCTCTTTCAGAATTTTCCACAGTTTCTTGTGATCCACACAGTCAAAGGCTTTGGCATAGTCAATCAAGCAGAAATAGATGTTTTTCTGGAACTCTCTTGCTTTTTCCATGATCCAGTGGATGTTGGCAATTTGATCTCTGGTTCCTCTGCCTTTTCTAAAACCAGTTTGAACATCAGGGAGTTCACGGTTCACATATTGCTGAAGCCTGGCTTGGAGAATTTTGAGCATTACTTTACTAGCGTGTGAGAAGAGTGCAATTGTGTGGTAGTTTGAGCATTCTTCTGCATTGCCTTTCTTTGGGATTGGAATGAAAACTGACCTTTTCCAGTCCTGTGGCCACTGCTGAGTTTTCCAAATTTGCTGGCATATTGAGTTGCAACACTTTCACAGCATCATCTTTCAGGATTTGAAACAGCTCAACTGGAATTCCATCACCTCCACTAGCTTTGTTTGTAGTGATGTTTTCTAAGGCCCACTTGACTTCACATTCCAAGATGTCTCGCTCTAGATTAGTGATCACATCATCATGATTATCTGGGTCGTGAAGATCTTTTTTGTATAATTCTTCTGTGTATTCTTGCCACCTCTTCTTAATATCTTCTGCTGCTGTTAGGTCCATACCATTTCTGTCCTTTATCGAGCCCATCTTTGCATGAAATATTCCCTTGGTATCTCTAATTTTCTTGAAGAGATCTCTAGTCTTTCCCATTCTGTTCTTTTCCTCTATTTCTTTGCACTGATCGCTGAAGAAGGCTTTTTTGTCTCTTCTTGCTATTCTTTGGAACTCTGCATTCCAAAGATGCTTATATCTTTCCTTTTTTCCTTTGCTTTTTGCCTCTCTTCTTTTCACAGCTATTTGTAAGGCCTCCCCAGACAGCCATTTTGCTTTTTTGCATTTCTTTTCCATGGGGATGGTCTTGATCCCTGTCTCCTGTCCAATGTCACGAACCTCATTCCATAGTTCATCAGGCACTCTATCTATCAGATCTAGACCCTTAAATCTATTTCTCACTTCCACTGTATAATCATAAGGTATTTGATTTAGGTCAGCAGGCACAGGAGGGATGGCTAAGGCCGCTGTTATACAGTGGAGTGTTTTTAGTGTCAGCCATGGAGTAGATGATGTTCTGGGAGCTGGGGATTCCCTGTGACAAGACAGAGCCCCTGTCCTCAAGAAACCTGAACCTCATGGGAGGGAGTGGATGATAAACACGTAAGTAACTTAGAGCGAATTGCAACTCTGTCCAAGTTAGCAATAAAGAGAATGTAAATGTGGTCAGAGCTTCCCTGATGGCTCAGTGGTAAAGAGCTCGCCAGCCAATGCAGGAGACCTGGGTTCAATCCCTGGGTCAGGAAGAGCAGCTGGAGATGGAAATGGCAACCCACTCCAGTGTTCTTGCCTGAGACATCCCATGAACAGAGAAGCTTGGTGGGCTACTATCCATGGGGCCATAAAAAGTCAGACACGACTTAGCAACTAAATAAGAAGTAGATAAGAGGAGGTGACACTTGAACGGAGGCCCTGGAGAAACAACAACACACTTGTTCCCCTCAACAAGCTATAGCCGTGGACCCAGCACCTCACCAGCGTCCAACTGGCAGCTGGCCCCCAGGACCTCAGTCTCTCTGGCCTTTCTCTGGTGTTGCCTTTGGGGTCCACATCATGGGTTTCCATCTGCCGTGTGTATAGAGCAGAGGTTCCCATGATGTGGTCCCCAGAGAAAGAGCGTCACCTGTAGAGCCGTGAGAAATGCAAACTCTTAGGTCCTGCTGAATCTGATAGACCTTCTGAATCTGAAACTCTGGGGGTGGCTGGGAGCGCCCAGCAAACTGGCTTTTAACAAGCCCTCCAGATGATTCAGACGTGTGCGGAAGTTTGACAACTTGAAGAAACCCTGGAATAGAACCCAACCTGTTCAGTACTTTGTTCAAGATGCAGGAAGATCCTCTTGGTTCTGCAACCTCCCTTGCCACCCTGGTGGTCTTCCTGATACAAACAGCCCTGGTGGGATTTAAGGCCTGGCCCTCAGATGAGGGTGGTTGATGATGGGAAAGAAAGGTTGGCAAAGATCCTCCTTACTCTGGCTTCCACTCTGCCTTCAGAGGAGAAGGTATGGCCAGGCACACCTGTCTAACTTGGTCAGAATGATCAGAAAAGGATGTTCTCTGGGTCTGGAAGGAAGGTCCATGGGTTCTCAATGAACCTTCCTTAGGGGCAGCAGGTGTGCAGCCCACTCATGTGCTGCCAGCCTCTTAAACTGCGCCCTCCTCTGTCAGCTGTGGTCCCCACCCTGGCTCAACTAACACCTTCCTCTGTCGCAAATCCTGAGCTACACCTCTGGGCACTTGGCAGGCAAGTCTGGTCCCTCCTTGGCCGTTCTATAGCTTAAGTATACATTCCTAGTTAGCATAACCTAACAGAAAGGTTGACAGTGAATTTTTGCTGGATTCTAAAGCCATGAAGCTACTTAGACAGCTTCTGCAGCCTTTGTGTGCTTAGGCTGTCCATCTGGGTGGCCCTCCTGCCCTTGACCAGCCTACCACCGGCCTCTGTTCCTTTAACACACATGTGTGCCAAGTGCACAAGATCATGGGACACGAGTGTAATGGAGTCGGCCACCAGACAGCCTGTCTCATGACAGTGGACGCTGTCTGAAATTTGTCAAGACCAAATATGAAAAGGCTGTGACAGTCATCTTTTAGTGTGGTCCACCATGCCATGGCAGAATCTGCCTCCTCCTTAAGAGTTTTAATCATGCCAAAGCCACACACACATGCACAGACACCTGTGCACACACACATACACCCATGCACGCACAATGCACCCATACACACATACCATGCACATACACATGTGCCCATATATGCACGCCCATGTATGCACACACATGTACATGTGCACACACACATGCATGCACACCTGTGCATGCACCCATGCACACCCATGCACCCATGCATGGTCACACACATGTACCCGTGCACACATACACATGCACATACACCCCCCACACACATGCCCCTGTGCACACACACATCTGTGCACACACATGCACCCATGTGCACACACCCCTGCACACATGTACACCCACATGCACCCATGCACACACACACGTGCACACACACAGGCACCCATATGCAGACACTCATGCAGTTTCCTCTCCTCCCCCAGGGACCATGGTGACTTCCTCAAGGCCACACAGCCAGCCACTTGGAGACAAGGCCAGCAGAGTAATTCGGTTTTCTGAGCCCAAACCAACGTTTGCACATCTGTTCCGAGTTGTCTCCTTCATCTCTTCCTGAACATCCAAGAAGTTCAAAGAGATTCATGTGTGTGGGTTCTGAGACGCGGAGTTCTGCTTGGCCCATCTCCAGAGCCTGTGTCCTTGACTCTGGGCACCATGCTACCTTCCCGGGCATTCCTTCCTAGCCTCACCAGAGTGGGTGGAGAGGGAGCCAGATGTCAGCCCTGGTGTTAGGACTTGCCAGCCTGGTGTGCCTGAGAAAATGGCGATTCATGCAGAGACAGGAGGAGCCGGAGAGCTCAGAGCTCAAGGCTTCTGTGCTGCGTCGTGGGAGTTCAGGCCACACTGCCACCTGTGTCTCATCCCCACCCGCGTCTCATCCCCACCACGTGCAGACAAAAGGAAAGAATCCAACATTGAAATGTGATGCTTAAATCATGCTGCTCCGAGCAGAAGTGAGAAAGCTGACTGTACTTTTGGCAAGGTGTTGCTTTTTCAAATTCCATTTCTGTACTCTTTTTAGGGGAGGTTTTCAGAGTAATAGGTGCCAAATATTTCGAAGTACAAAGAAGCAAAAGAAAAAATAAAACACCCATAATCCCACTAACCAGAGGCACATTTTCTTCTGGATTTTCATCTGTGAACTTTTCTTTCTTCCCCAAAATTGAGAATATGCTATACAATGAATCATGCTTTTTACCCCCACTTGAAGTTATATCATAAACATTTCCTCCACACCATTTTCTTGCAAAAGATAAGACATCAAGAGATGCACCTCAAATTATTTAACTCTCCCTTGAATATAAGAAATTGAAGTTACTTAGATTTTTTTTCTGTTATAAATACACTGAGATGAAAACCTTTGTGAGTACCTTTTAGTCCTTATCTGTGGTTATTTCTGTAAATTGAATCCCTTGAAAAGAATTACTGAGTCAAAGATGAGCAGTTGAATTTTCTTGAAATGTGTAGTTTGTAAATGGAAGGCCCAGTTGCCCATTCTGAGTTTAAAATGCCCTGAAATAGCTTTCTCCTTGTATACTTTAACACAGCTGAGTTCCAAGAAAAGATGATTGTCATACATTTGTCCTTTAGTTCATAAATCACGGTCCCTGCTTTCTCTCTGATGTGGTTTCTAACCTGGTTAAAGGCCAGAGGTAGACACCAGTGGCACAGTGGTTAAAAAAAAAGGTCTGCGTGCAACACAGAAGATGCAGGAGACCTGGGCTTGATCCCTGGGTGGGGAAGATAGATCCCCTGGAGTAGGAAATGGCAACCCAGCCAGTATTCTTGCCTGCAAAATCCCACGGACAGAGGAGCACAGCAGGCTACAGTCCATGGGGTCGCAAAGAGTTGGACACGACTGAGTGAGCACTTAATACGTCTAGAATCTTGTGGCTCAGCTGGTAAAGAATCCACCTGCAATGCCGGAGACCTGGGTTTGATCCTTGGGTGGGGAAGATCCCCTGGAGAAGGGAAAGGCTACCCACTCCAGTATTCCGGCCTGTAAATTCCATGGACTGTATGGGGTGGCAAAGAGTTGTACATGACTGAGTGACTTTCACTTTTCTAGAATCAAAAAGGTCAAAAGAGCCCTGAATATTACCTGTTCTAACTTTGTTCACAATCTGACAAAATTAGAGCAGAGATGTAGGGAGATGAGTGACTGCTCAGAGTGGCACAGTCCAGGCCTGGACTGTGTCTGGCCCCTGCAGGTACCTCCACCCTCACTCCTGCCCTGGACCGGAAGTTCAAGGGTCCCAGCAAAAAAACGTGGCCTCCTGACCACGGTCACCTCCTTTCCTTTTCCTCGGTTCCATCAGACCCTCTCTTCCACCCAAGGAGGCTCTGGGTCAGAGGGCACTCAGCTAGCCCTTGTCGTCTGACACGTGTGGAGCATTTTCCTTCTTTCTAGACCTTTCAGGGTGACATCCTGAGTGTGGTTTTATAACCTCAGGGCCACCGATTCTCAGTGAGAACCTAACTTTCAGTGTGCTAGATGCTTTGCTTTTTTCTTTAATCCATCAGGATGATCGTTGTGCATATTCATTGGGTGTTAAGCACTGAGCTGAGGGTATAAAACAAAAGTGAATGTCTATTGGGGATTTCCCTGGTCTTTAAGACTTTGCCTTCCAATGCAGGGGATGCAGCTTCAAATCCTGATCAGGGAGCTCAGAGCCCACATGACTTGAGGCTAAAAAACCAAAACATAAGACAGAAGTGATACTGTAACAAATTCAATAAAGGCTTTATAACAGTACACCTCAAAAAAGTCTTTACAAAAGTGAATGCCCGTTGAGGCCTGACTGTGCAGCAGGCATCATCCCAGGTCCTTTGCAGGCATTCACTCATTCAGTCCCTCCAACCACACTATGGGGCAGGTCACTATTATCACCCCCATTTTACAGAGGAAGAAACTGAGGCAGAGCAGAACTAAGCCTCTTAATCATGATTTTATTACAAGCCGGGAAGAGGCCGAGCCAGGAGGTCAGATCTCTTAGTCTGCCCTTTTCCTGCCTGACTGAGGAGGAGTGAGGTGGTGGGCACGTCACAGAACAGCATAGGGTGGGAACTTCAGGGCGGCAGAGGCCTTGTGCCCTAGAGTCTGGGGCAGCATCTGGGCACAGGGCAGGCTCTCAGTCAGTGTCTGTTAAGTGAAAGATGAAGGGATGAATGGACACATGCGACGATCCGATGTGGTCACAGCAGAGCTGGAGTGAGTGTGGGAGAGGGTCAAAAAGACCAGTAAAGGTGGGCGAGGTGTGGACCTCGAAGGGTTTGGTATAAGCTGCCAGGGAGCTTGAGTTCCATCCGACATTAGAGGATCAGTGTAGGTCATGCTAGTAGTATAAAGAACCCGCCTGCCAATGCAGGAGACATAAGAGATGGAGTTCGATCCCTGGGTCTGAAAGATCCCCTGGAGGAGGGCATGGCAGCCCACTCTAGTATTCCTGCCTGGAGGATCCCATGGACAGAGAAGCCTGGCGGACTGCAGTCCCTAGGTTTGCACAGAGTTAGACACGACTGAAGTGACTTAGCAGGCAAGGTCAGGGAATTTCACCTGGAGGAAGGGCAGGCTCAGATTTGCATTTTAGAGAGCCGTGGTAGAAATGTGGAGGACAGAGCGAGAGGTGTGGGTGGGCTGGTAAGGAGCCTGAAGGAAAATGGGCTGGAGAAAGTCCTCCTGAAAATTCAGGGGACAAACCACACAAGAGTGGAGTGAAACCGGCTGCACAGAAGGGAGTGGATCCCAGAGGGCTCCATCAGTGATCTAGCAGATGTGGGTGGGGATGAAGATGCTATTCAGACTCCGGCTTGGGAGACTGGATAATCTAGATAGGTGATGCACATGGAAGAGCAGGTTTATGATGTACAGATGGAAAACTCAGACGAGGCGGGGCTCACGTGTCCATTGGATATGCGCAAAGGCAGCCGGAAGTGTGGGTGGGAGCCCAGGAAGGAGGTCAGAGTGGGAAGTGCAGTTTTAGAAGCTGTTAAGTGGCGTAACACCCTGAGCGCATGGGACAGACAGAGAGAAGTTCAAGAACACAAGCTGGAGAAATGCCAGGGTATTAGAGGGTGGAGATGAGATGGGATGGTCAGAGAGGAAGACAGGAAACTGGACAAGACACCCAAAGCACTGCAAGGAAGCGGGAGAGGCCTCCAGGGTCACATGCTGTGACAAGGACTTGGGAGCAGGAAGTCTGTAGAGATCCGGATGAGAAGCTTTCAACGGGAGGCGATGAAATAGGACAGTGAGGACAAATCATTCTCCAAAGCCATCAGTCAGTCGGTCAGTTCAGTCGCTCAGTTGCTGCGACCCCATGGACTGCAGCACGCCAGGCTTCCCTCTCCATCACCCACTCCCGGAGCCTACTCAAACATGTCTATCGCGTCGGTGATGCCATCCAACCGTCTCATCCTCTGTTGTCCCCTTCTTCTCCTGCCCTCAATCTTTTCCAGCATCAGGGTCTTTTCAAATGAGTCGGTTCTTTGCATCAGGCAGGTGGCCAAAGTCGTCAGGTAACGGGAAAAGGATAGAGCAGGCAAGGAGGAGGCAAGTGGGTGCCTGGTTCTCGGTCATGGCTGCCCATGGGCCAAGCCAGAGGATGTGTGCACCCCAGCATAGACATGTCTGTTTAATTGGCCTGGGATGGAGCCTTTCAAATACACAGTCAAGGCTGAGAACCACTAGCAGCGAAGAGTGCTGTGGTTTTTTAAAGATGGAAAAACACTGAACTAGCTTATGGGGGAGGGGGAGGAGTAAGACTGGGGGAGAGGAGAATATCCAGGAGGGTCAGGGTGGCTTGGGAGCTGTCCCAGCAGGTAACAAGGGAACCCTGGAAAGATACGAGAGGACCATGGGGCTAGAGGCTGACATGGATGCATTCGTGAGTGGTCTGGGAGACCCAGACAGAAAAGTGAGGGCTTTTTTTTTTTTTTTTTAATACGCTGCTCTGAAGAGTGTGGAAAGGTGAAATAGGAAAGCAAGATGAACCAGAAAAGTACAGGTTTTGGTAAGCCAGCCAATAAGGAAGGCAGAACTGATGTCTGGAAAACACTGGCCACCATGCTAGTTGGAGCTGTGGGTTTGTTCGGTGCCAAGCTGCCTGGTAGGGGGACTTCTCTGATGAGGGTCAGTAACCCCGACAGAAGGTAGTCTGGCTGGAGGTTTTCAGGGATGTATGGAAGGAGGAGGCGGGTGATGAGGTGACTGAAAGCCCCAAGGAGAGGAGGCTAGGGTGTGGATGCTGTGTGTGATAGGGGCTGAGTGTGTGGATGTGGGGAGGGGAAAAGGCAGGGTTGGGGCAAAGATTGGGGTTCATGAGAGATGGAAGGGAAGGAGAACTGGGTCTGAGGGGTGGAGCTAGGTCTAGAGGTCAAGTTTGGGGTTGCAAACAAACACTTCAAGGATGGCAGCTACAATGGGCAGTTCAGTCAGTTCAGTCGCTCAGTCATGTCTGACTCTTTGCGACCCCATGAATCGCAGCCCGCCAGGCCTCCCTGTTCATCACCAACTCCCGGAGTTCACCCAAACCCATGTCCATTGAGTCAGTGATGCCATCCAACCATCTCATCTTCTGTTGTCCCCTTCTCCTCCTGCCCTCAATCTTTCCCAGCATCAGGGTCTTTTCAAATGAGTCAGCTCTTCGCATCAGGTGGCCAGACTATTGGAGTTTCAGCTTCAACATCAGTCCTTCCAATGAACACCCAGGACTGATCTCCTTCGGATGAACTGGTTGGATCTCCTTGCAGTCCAAGGGACTCTCAAGAGTCTTCTCCAACACCACACTTCAAAAGCATCAATTCTTCGGTGCTCAGCCTTCTTCACAGTCCAACTCTCATATCCATACATGACTACTGGAAAAACCATAGCCTTGACTGGACAGACCTTTGTTGACAAAGTAATGTCTCTGCTTTTGAATATGCTGTCTAGGTTGGTCATAACTTTCCTTCCAAGGAGTAAGTGTCTTTCAATTTCATGGCTGCAATCACCATGTGCAGTGATCTTGGAGCCCAGAAAAATAAAGTCAGCCACTATTTCCACTGTTTCCCCATCTATTTGCCATAAAGTGATGGGACTGGATGCCATGATCTTCGTTTTCTAAATGTTGAGCTTTAAGCCAACTTTTTCATTCTCCTCCTTCACTTTCATCAAGAGGCTCTTTAGTTCTTCTTCACTTTCTGCCATAAGGGTGATGTCACCTGCATATCTGAGGTTATTGATATTTCTCCCAGCAGTCTTGAGTCCAGCCTGTGCTCCTTCCAGCCCAGCGTTTCTCATGATGTGCTCTGCTGCTGCTGCTGTCGCTTCAGACATGTCCGACTGTGCGACCCCACAGACGGCTGCCCACCAGGCTCCTCTGTCCCTGGGATTCTCCAGGCAAGAATATTGGAATGGGTTGCCATTTTCTTCTCCAATGCATTCATGCATGCTAAGTCGCTTCAGTCGATGTACTCTGCATATAAGTTAAATAAGCAGGGTGACAATATACAGCCTTGACGTACTCCTTTCCCTATTTGGAACCAGTCTGTTGTTCCATGTCCAGTTCTAACTGTTGCTTCCTGACCTGCATACAGGTTTCTCAAGAGGCAGGCCAGGTGGTCTGTTATTCCCATCTCCTTCAGAATTTTCCACAGTTTATTGTGATCCACATAGTCAAGGCTTTGGCATAGTCAATAAAGCAGAAATATATGTTTTTCTGGAACTCTCTTGCTTTTTCAATGATTCAGCAGATGTTGGCAATTTGATCTCTGGTTCCTCTGCCTTTTTTAAAACCAGCTTGAACATCTGGAAGTTCACAGTTCATGTATTGCTGAAGCCTGGCTTGGAGAATTTTGAGCATTACTTTACTAGCGTGTGAGATGAGTGCAATTCTGTCGTAGTTTGAGCATTCTTTGGCATTGTCTTTATTAGGGATTGGAATGAAAACTGACCTTTTCCAGTCCTGTGGCCATCGCTGAGTTTTCCAAATTTGCTGACATATTGAGTGCAGCACTTTCACAGCATCATCTTTCAGGATTTGAAATAGCTCAACTGGAATTCCATCACCTCCACTAGCTTTGTTCGTAGTGATGCTTCCTAAGGCCCACTTGACTTCACATTCAAGGATGTCTGCTTATACATCAGCTATACCTCAATTTAAAATTTTTTTAAAATAATAAAAAAAAAAGACTAAATGAGTCCATAAGGATGGGGTCCTAATCCTATTGGGTTGGTGACCTTTAAGAGGAAGAGAGATACCTCTGTGTGTGTGTGTGTGTGTGTGTGTCTGTCTGTCTGTCTCTGTCTCTCTCTATATATATACAGGTACTGAAGGGAAGCCAAGTGAGGACGCAGTGAGAAGCAGCCATCTGTATCATGATCTCAGGCTTCCAGCCTCCAGAACTGTGAGAAAATATTGACAAATGTCTAGTGTTTGAAGGCCTCTGGTCTCTGGTGTTTTGTTATGGCAGCTTGTGCTATGATACCGTCTACCTGGCACTCTGAGCTGGATGCTACAGCCCTGAGGGATGAATAAGACAAACGTGGATTCTTGAGGAGGTGATAATTAAGGAGAGGACTCCCTGGGTCAGGAAGATTCCCTTGGAGAAGGAAATGGAAGCCCACTCTAGTATCCTCGCCTGGAGAACTCCATGGACAGAGGAGCCTGGCGGGCTATGGTCCATAGGATCGCAGAGAGTTGGGCACAACTGAAACGACTCAGCTCAGCACACAAGAGAGGTGCACACGAAACAGTGCAGGTGCAAGTCGTGGTAAGAAGCGCTCTGGGGAAGAGCAGGCAAAGGCTGCGGTCTCGGGCTCCAAGAGAAGCGATGCTATTTAGCACAAGTGTCAGGAAAAAGCCCGTGCTTCCGGCAGCCTAGGAGTCTGGAGCATCAGGGAGAAAAAGGTGCCGTTGGGGGATGGTGGAAAAGAGGGGTAATCCAGAGAGGACTTCCAGGCAGTTCTGGGAGCCTACTGATGGACAGGGATATAGTCAGGACACTCAGGGTTTCCTGAGACCCTGGGCAACCACACAGGAGGAGGAAGTGCATCTGAGGACACGGGGCAGAAGATTCTGATGGGAATAACGCTGGAATCTACTAGGTGTTTGGGTTTTGGCGCATTAGCTAAGAGAACTGTTGGCTGCCAGGGCCGAGAGGCAGAGGAACAGAACAGGAAGCTGGAAAGGGGCTGGCATGTAATCCCCACAGCCGTGGGCAGAAGACGCATTTAAGGGAGGACATGGCAACAGGCTCTGCCAAGGGAGAGTGATCACGACTCAGGCTTGGGAAGTGCCCGGTGCCAGGACAGAGGGTGCAGTGGCAAAGGGGCCTGGGGCGGCACGGCTGCCCCAGGACAGGTCAGTGGCAGTCGGGTGGCCAGGTGGGCCAGGCAGGTGTACCCAAGTCTGAGGGTTAGAGTTACTGTCTCCAGAGTTTGGCAAATCTGACCCTAGGAGTCAAGGAGCCTGCGGAGGGTGGCGGTTGTTCTGGCAATTCAGTTACCTTGGGCACTGACTGCCTGGCTTTGCACACTCGGTGTGGGCTTCGTACAAGGAAGGTGCCTGTAAAGGAAAGTAGAGATGGAGTCGGTATCGCTAAGAGAGCTGTCTAAAACGGAGCCAGGACGATCTCCTGGTGGCCTAGTGCTGAGGATTCCAGGCTTTCACTGCTGTGGCTGGGGAACTTCGTAATCATCTTGATCCTGTTCCTCTCTTACCTTTTTCTTCACTTGACTCCACATGTAATTCTGAGCTACTGAAACAGAAACTTGATTGGACTCTTCTTCCAGTATTTTCCCTGTCAACTATTCTATATGTATTATTCCCTGGACATCTAGAAAACTGATAGCAGAAAGGATTTTTTAAAAATAAGAGGGTAAAAGTCACATAAAAATCCTACTGCAGGGAACTCCCTGGCAGTCCAGTGGTTAGGGCTCAGCACTGTCTCAGCTGTGGTCCAGGTTCAACCTCTGGTCAGGGAACTGAGATCCTGCAAGCTGGATGGCACAGTTAGTAAAATAAAATGGAAAGTGGTGCCAGGGGCCAACAGTTCAGTCACTCAGTTGTGTCTGACTCTTTGTGACCCCATGGACTGCAGCACGACAGGCTTCCCTGTCCATCACCAACTCCCAGAGCTTACTCAAACTCATGTCCATCAAGTCGGTGATGCCATCCAACCATCTCATCCTATGTCATCCCCTTCTCCTCCTGCCGTCAATCTTTCCCAGCATCAGGGTCTTTTCCAATGAGTTGGCTCTTTGCATCAGGTGGCCAAAGTATTGGTGCTTCAGCTTCAGCATCCATCCTTCCAATAAATATTCAGGGTTGATTTCCTTCAGGATGACTGGTTGGATCTCCTTGCAGTCCAAGGGAGTCTCAAGAGTCTTCTCCAACACCACCATTCAAAAGCATCAGTTCTTTGGTGCTCAGCCTTCTTTAGAGTCCAACTCTCACATCCATACATGACTACTGGAAAAACCATAGCTTTGACTAGATGGACCTTTGTTGGCAAAGTAATGCCTCTGCTTTTTAACATGCTGTCTAGGTTGGTCAGAGCTTTTCTTCTGAAGAGCAAGTGTCTTTTAATTTCATGGCTGCAATCACCATCTGCAGTGATTTTGAATGCCTCCGCCAAAGTCTCTCACTGTTTCCATTGTTCCCCCATCTATTATTTGTCATGAAGTGATGGGACTGGATGCCATGATCTTAGTTTTCTGAATATTGAGTTTTAAGTCAACTTTTTCACTCTCCTCTTTCACTTTTATCAAGATGCTCTTTAGTTCTTTGCTTTCTGCCATAAGAGTGGTGTCATCTGCATATCTGAGGTTATTGATATTTTACCTGGCAATCTTGATTCCAGCTTGTGCTTCATCCAGCCAAGCATTTCACATGATGTACTCTACATATAAGTTAAATAAGCAGGGTGACAATATACAGACTTGATGTAGTCCTTTCCCTATTTGGAACCGGTCCGTTGTTCCATGTCCAGTTCTAACTATTGCTTCTTAACCTGCAAAGTCAGGTCAGGTGGTCTGGTATTCCCATCTCTTTAAGAATTTCCCACACTTTGTTGTGATCCATACTGTCAAAGACTTTGGCATAGTCAATAAAGCAGAAGTAGATGTTTTTTTGGAGCTCTCTTGCTTTTTCTGTGATCCAGTGGATGTTGGCAATTTGATCTCTGGTTCCTCTGCCTTTTCTAAAACCAGCTTCAACATCTGGCAGTTTACGGTTCACGTACTGTTGGAGCCTGGCTTGGAGAATTTTGAGCATTACTTTGCTATCGTGTGAGATGAGTGCAATTACATCTCAGTCTGGATGGAATCTGATGTTTTGACCTGATGAAATCATTCAGAACACCTGCAGAAACTCAAGCTACTTACTGGTGTGTGTGTGTGTGTGTGTGTGTGCGTGCGTGCATGCGTGTGTGTGTGTGTGTCCATGGGATTCTCCAGGCTAGAATACTGGAGATTCCTTCTCCAAGGGATCTTCTCCAAGGGATCTTCCTTCTCCAAGGGATCTTCCCGACCCAGGAATCAGACCTGCAGCTCCTACATTGACAGGCAGCTTCTTTACCGCTGAGCCACTGGGTAATACTTACTGGCCCCTTACCCTAAAGTTGCTCTTAAGATTAGGGTGTGTATCTTGCGGATACCTGACTGCACAGAGCCCAAAGATGAATGGCCCGTGTGCAGGTTGTCATGTCGTTTGTGACAGCAAATGTTGTTAACAGTCTAAGTACCTGTCAACAGGTGACTGGTCCAATGCACTGGCGAGGCTATAGGAATAGTATGCTGGCTTTAAAAAGAACAGCATGGTAGATACAAAGAAAAGGCTCCATGAAATGTTCAGAAACATCACTATGTGAAAAAACAAGGTGTACAACAGGGTAAAAAGAAAAGACCTACAAAAATATGCTTGCGTATGTGCAGAAAGTTTTGTAAGAATACATAATATGCTGGCCCTGGGCCAGTGGGGGGACTTCCCTGGTGGCTTAGTAAAGAATCCACCTGTAATGCAGGAGACCACCTGCAGTGCAGGTAGACGCAGGTTTGATCCCTGGGTCAGCAAGATCCCCTGGAGAAGGGAATGGCAACCCACTCCAGTATTCTTGCCTAGAGAATCCCAAGGACAGAGGAGACTAGTGGACTACAGTTCATGGGGTCACAAAGAGTCGGACACGACTGAGCGACTTATACTACACACACTGCGACAGTGCGTGGGGTAGGTGGGCGGGTCTGCCATGGCAGGAAAACTTATTTTGCATTCTGCTGGCTGACTTTTTACTCTGTGAATGTATTACTTTTCAGTTAAAGAAAAAACGTCCGTCTCTTCCTCACGAATCCCGAGGAAGGAGAGCTGGGGAAGGCGTCACCTGCAATGCCACCAGCCATCCACATAAAGCCAAGCTGCCCCGTGGGACTTCACACACACCGTCCAGAACCAGCGCTGTCGTTTTAATTTACTTAATCTTTATTCTCATAAAAGTAGTATGTTGCCATAAGGGATAAAGTGGAAGGAAGATTTGCCGCCCAAATCTGCGGTCTTCGTATTTGGTGATTTCTCAAGATAAAGCTTTTTCCATAGCTGGAATCAGCATCTCCAGTTTCCTGAGTTTTGTTCGTTTGTTTTTCTCTTGCTCTCTTTTTACTTAACATTGTATTATGAATATTTCCCAGTGTCCTTAACAATCTCGGTGAAGGACTCTCATTGTTTTCGTGGCTGTGAGTGTCAGTCACCCAATTCTCCCCAAAGTCGAGCTTCATTCTTCCCGGTGGCAGTTCAAGTCCATTTGATTTTCTGGTCCATTTCATCTCCAGCAGAAGGGGAGAGTGGCTCACTGCCAGGCCTATGGTACTCCCGGGACGTCCTGGACCAGAGTTCATGGACTCTGTGAGCCCTTGGACCCCTGGGGAAATTGCGTCCCTCCCTGCTGACCTCATTAGTACAGGAATCTGTGAGCGGAGACTCTTGGAAAGTGACAAGCTGGGCAGCAGGTCACACACGACTCCCGGGCGGAGGGCGGAGTTCGAGGCTCCCCCTGGTGGCAGGGAATGACAAGGCTCAGAATCTGACCCCTTCAGGTTATTTCCAGAAATGACCAGGGTCTTTCAAACCAAGGTTGATAAACCAACAGTGAGTGTCACTGACGCCATTCTGCCAGCTGGAGCCCCCCTCCCTCTGGCCCTCCAGACAGCAGTCAAGAGGGTCCCCTCTGAGACCCTGGCCAGGTTGACAGCACCCACCTCGCCAGGCCCCTTACCTAACTCCACAGACCCCAGACATTTGTGATCGAGTGAGGTTTGTGGCCCTGGCCTCCTCCTCTGTGTGTAACTCAGGGCCTGGTTTGTGAGGGGATGGGGTGGGGGTGGGGTGAAGGTAGGGGGCTGGGCGGTGCTGTGAGCCAGGTGTCAGCCTCCTGCTCTTCAGGAGGCCTGAGGCTTAGGGGCCTGAGAGAGCCCCAGCCAAGCGTTCTGAGGACTGCTGAACCCAAAGGGAAGCCAGTTGGTGTCTTCAGGGGAATGGGGAGAGGATGTGGAAAGGTCCCCTCAAAGATGCCAGCCGCAGAAGTGGAGGAGTCAGCAGGTGGGGAGCCGGGGGTCCGACAGACCCCCAGAGCAAGCGGGGAGGGGAGCTGGGAGAGAGAGGGCTGAGCGGGGAGGAAGATTTCCTTCCCAGCAGAGGGTCCAGTGTATGATCCCTCCGTAACAGTCGTCTCTGGCCTTCGATTTGAGAGGGGCCCGTGGTGGGAGGTTGGAGAAGGAAATGGAAACCCACTCTGGTATCTTTGTCTGAAAAAAATCCCCTGAACAGAAGAGCCTGGAACGCTGAAGTCCCTGGGGTCACCAAGAGCTGGACACGACTGAGTGATGAAACCAGCAAACAAGCATGGGGGAGGGGAGTTAATCAGGACAGAGGAGGGCATAACTCCTTCCCGAGGCGGGCTGACCCCCTTGACCTGGACCCCTGGCACCAAGAGGGATGGTGCTTGATCACCGAAGGCTCGGGCCTCCTGGTCCTACCTGGTTCTCTGGGAGTGGACACTCCACCCCCTTCTACAACCCCAAGATGCCTTTGTATCATGTCTGCTGCTGCTGCTGCTGCTAAGTCACTTCAGTAGTGTCCGACTCTGTGCGACCCCATAGATGGCAGGTCTGGGGTGAGGGAAATTCACTCCTGATTACAGCAGCCGAGTGAGCAGCTTTCAAACTTCAAAGTCAAGTATTTCCTTCTGTATTTCCAGAGAAACAATGCCAGTTCAATGCGGGTACACAGAGAGATTTATTTTCAGGAATTGGCTCACATGATTGCAGAGGCTGGCAAGCCCCAGATCTGCAGAGTGGGGCTGCAGGCTGGGGACTCAGGGAGGAGCTGAGGCTGTGGTTTGAGTCTAAAGGCGGTTTGCTCACTGAATTCCTTCTTCTTTGGGGAACCTCTGTCTTTTTCTATTAGGGCCCTCCACTCATTGGATGAGGCCCACCCGTGCTATGGAGAGCAATCGACTCAGAGTCTACTGATTCAAATGCTAATCACTTCTATGAATATCTTCACAGAGACATCTAGAATAATGTTTGACCAAATATCTGGGTGCTTTGGCCCAGACACATTGACACATAAAACTATCTCAGCTCCCTTTGTTCTTGGTGACTCAGTAACCACTTTCACTCCCCCACTTCCTTCCTATAAGACTATGGTTGACACCAATTCTGCCAAGGCTGGTGGAGACTGAGGAGCCCTGGGGTACCATAAAGAGCTTCAGTGAACAGAGGAGGGAAAGGGAAACACGGTGATTAATACTTAGAAATATTGTCCACCATGTGTGAAGTGACCTACATCTCTACCTCCTCCTCCCCACCCCTCATCCTGACACCTGGGACTCCGTAATCCCTCTCCTCATCTGACCCCTTCTCAGACCTTGAAACCCACTCTGCTTCCTGTCCATGGAGGAAGGACTCCTGGACAAGTAGCTTCATGGTCCCACGGGATCATCGCACCTCTCTCTTGGCTCCTGTCTCTGTCACTTGCCACCTCCGGAAATTTCAGAAGCAGAGTCCCTCCTATGCCTTGGCACCTGCCATGGAAGTTCGTTTCTTCAACACTGAAGTTTTGTCTGTTTTTTCCAGAACTTCTAGAGATGCTCTATTCAGAAGCTCTGTCCACCTTTAATTGAGTCGTTTGACGTTGAGTTGTATGAGTGCTTTGCGTATTTTGGACGTTAACTCCTTGTAGGATATATCATTTGCAAATATCTTCTCTCATTCAGTAGGTGGCCTTTTCATGTTGTTGATAGCTTCCTTCATTATGCAAATGCTTCTTAGTTTGATGTAGTCTCATTTGTTTATTTTTGGTTTTGTTTCCCTTGCCTGAGGATATAGTGCCAAAAAGTATTACAGGTACTGATGTTAGATGGCATCATGCCTGCATTTTCTTCCATAAGTTTCATGGTTTCAGGTTTTACATTTAAGTCTTTAACCCAGCAAACGGTTTTTTTTGTTGTTGTTGTGCATGATGTGAGAGAATAGTCCAGTTTGATTCTTTTGCACGTAGCTACCTTTCATCACTGTGAATACTTTGTGCCACTTGCTTCTGGCCTACACAGTGTCTGCTGAAAAGTCTGCTGATTGTCTAACGGGAGTTCCCCTGTATCCAAATAGTTGCCTTTCTCTTGCTGCTTTTAAGATCATCTCTTTATCTTTCATCTTTTCCATTTAATTATGCTGCATCTCAGCATGGATTTCTTCAGGTCCATCTTATTAGGGATTCCGTGTGCTTCCTGAACCTGTTTCCTTCCCCAGGTTAGGGCTGTTTTCAGCTGCTATTTTTTCAAATATGTCCTCTCACCTTTTCTCTCTTCTTCTTCTGAGGGTCTTATAGTGCAGCTGTTATTAGGCTTGATGTTGCCCAAGAGGTCTCTTAAACTATCCTCATTTTTTAAATTCTTTTTTTAAATTTATTTGATGAATTTATTTGACTGTACTGGTCTTAGTTGTGGCATATGGGATCTTAATTCTATGACCAGGGATCAAACCCAATGCCGCCTGCATTGGGAGTGTGGACCTTAGCCGCTGGACCGCCAGGGAAGTCCCAAACTATCTTTTTCTGTCTTCTGTTCAGCTTGGGTGATTTCCAGTACTTTGTCTTTCGGATCACTGATCTGTTCCTCTGTCTCATTTAATATACTGTTGATCCTTCTTAGTGTGTTTTTGTTTCAGTTACTGTGTTCTAACGCTATTGAAATTCTGTGTTCATCCACTCCTCTCACATCTTCATGATTGTTACCTTCTATGATCTTTACCTCGAACCTGTTATGGGATAGAATGTTTATATCCCCTCCGTTTAGTCCTTTTTCTAAGGTTATATCTTGTTCCTTCATTTGGCACTTATTCCTCTGTCTCCTTATTTTCCCCAATTTTCTGTGTTTATTTCTGTGTGTTGGATATGTTGATTACCTTTCCCAAACTTGGAGAAGTGGCTTTACCTAGGAGATGTCCTGTGGGGCCCAACAGAGAACTCCCTTTTGGTCAGCAGAGCTTTATGCTCTAGGAGTGGCCCCATATGGCTGCGTGTGCCCTTCTGTTGTGGTAAGGCCAGGTACTGAGGCCACGCTGGTAGACGAGGCTGGACCCCAGCCCAGGTGACTGCAAGACCCTGCCTTATGCAGTCATGTGGGCCCACTGGAGGACAGGGTAGGCTCATTCCATGGTTGGCTGTGCAGCCCAGAGGGGACTGGGGCTGCTGCTGGCCCTCTCATGAGTGAGGTTGGGTCCCTGAATGGTGGTCTGTGTGGCCCAGGGTAGGGTTAGCTGGGGCCTGGTGCTAGCTCACTGGTGGGTGGGTGGGTCCCCAACAGTGATGCACTAGAGGGAAGACTCCAAAATGGACACTGTCTGTGTCCCTGTCCCCAAGGGGAGCCCCAGTTTCCTGCACCCTCTCTGGGAGCCTCTTCAAGGTCAGCAAATATGTCTGATCTAGCAGGGTCCTTTCAAACTACCACCTCTGCACTGGGTCTCAGAATATGTAAGATGTTATTGTTACCTCATCTTATGTGTATCTCTTAAGAGCAGAGTCTCTGGTTCCTAGAGCCCTCTGGCTGTCCTGAACATAAGCCCTGCTTGGCTTTCAAAACCAGACATGATGGAGGCTTGTCATCCCAGTGCAGGACCCTTGGGATGGGGAGACTGATGTAAGGGTCAGACCCCTCACTCCCTGGGGAGGATCCCTGTGGTTGTGATAGTCATCCCATTTGGGGGTTGCCGACCTGCAGGGTGTGGATCTCAACTCTGCTGTGTCTCTACCATTCCTGCTCATCTCATCGTGGTCCCTTCTTTACATCTTCAGCTGTGGGAAATCTGTCCTGCTACTCTTTAGATAGTTGCTCTGTAAGAAGGTGTAATTTTGGTGTGACCATGTGTGGAGGTGGGCTCAGGGTTCATGGGTGGAGGGAGGGAGGGGTGGGGTGGGGGAGGGGAGAGGGGAGGGAGGGAGGGGGAGGGAGATGAGGAGGAAGGGAAGGAGAAAGAAAGAGACAGGGACACACACAGAGTGTGAGAGAGACAGAGGCAGAGGCTTCCTACTCTGCCATCTTGCCTCCTTTCTTGTTAGCATTTTTGGCATGCTCTAGCTAAGATCTGTGGGTACCAAGCAACCAAAGGAACAACCTCAGAGGGGATCCCTGGAAGCCGCTATTCACAGGCAGCACAATGGATGAAGCAGTGCCACGAGTAATAACATGAAGGAACAGGGTTAGAAAATGCAGAGGCAGGAGACTGATGTCTCAGAATGAACAGGTTCGGAATGCCACCAGACTCTGGATAATAGCAGCCCTGCTCCCCTCCTGCTGGATGGGATATAAAATCAGCCAGATGCACTTGATAATAAAAAACAGCACCTGAGCAGGAAGAGAAAGACATCACAAAGACTCTTCTAGATTGCCGATTGGACACAGAACATACATAATTATCTCCTCTCTGTCCATTATTCTAAACTGTCATTGAGAAATCCCTACCTTTCATGGCTCCCTGAACTTCAAAAGACAAGTTTTAATGAAATTGTTTATATGTAGACAGAGGCCCTGCAGAAGAAAATATTTACTGAGGCCCCATTCACCATAAGGGCATTTCTGATCTAGAAGCTGGGGTTTTCTGAACATCAGGGGCAGAAGGGCTGGGGGACAAGGAAGCTGACAGAGTCAGATGGTTTAGGTAATTGGGTTGGGAAGCAAGTGAAGATGGGATGTGTGGAGTCCTGCCCCAAGGCCACAGAAGCGGAGCCCAGAACCAAGATCTGCTCCAAAAATTGACTGAGTCCCTTTGCCAACGTTCCCAAAAGCCCCCCGATCATCACCAGCAGGCTTTCTGACTCCAAATTAGGCAAAAACACCCACCTCAGTGATCACCATATAGTGCCCTAACCAATCACCTAGTGCTAACCTTCCAGCAGGAATTTTCTTTGTCTCGAGGCTATAAAAATTGGCTGCTAACCCACAAAAGTTGTCAGCTCTCCCAGTGAGCTGTCAGGAGGTTGGCCTGCTGTGCTTGTGCCCACATTGTCTCTGCTCTCTGTTCATAATAAACTCACTCCCTTCTGAAATGCTCTGTGTCTGGAATTCTTTTCCAACCTGCCTTCAGACTGCCATGACAGGATCAGTTCAGTTCAGTTCAGTCACTCAGTTGTGTTCAACTCTTTGTGACCCCATGGACTGCAGCACGACAGGCTTCCCTGTCCGTCACCAATTCCTGGAGCTTACTCAAACTCATATCCATCAGGTCGGTGATGCCATTCAACCATCTCATCCTCTGTCGTCCCCTTCTCCCGCCTTCATTTTTCCCAGCATCATGGTCTTTTCCAATGAGTCGGTTCTTTGCATTGGGTGGCCAAAGATTGGAGCTTCAGCTTCAGCATCAGTCCTTCCAATAAATATTCAGGACTGATTTCCTTTAGGATGGACTGGCTGGATCTCCTTGCAGTCCAAGGGACTCTCAAGAGTCTTCTCCAACACCACAGTTCAAAAGCATCAATTCTTCGGTGCTCAGCCTTCTTTATAGTCCAACTCTCACATCCATGCATGACTACTGGAAAAACCATAGCTTTGCTAGACACACCTTTGTTGGCAAAGTAATGTCTCTGCTTTTGAATATGTTGTCTAGGTTGGTCAGAGCTTTTCTTCCAAGGAGGAAGCGTCTTTTAATTTCATGGCTGCAGTCACCATCTGCAGTGATATTGAACCCCTCCGCCAAAAAGTCTCTCACTGTGTCCATTGTTTCCCCATCTATTTGCCATGAAGTGATGAGACCGGATGCCATGATCTTCGTTTTCTGAATGTTGAGCTTTAAGCCAACTTTTTCACTCTCCTCTTTCACTTTCATCAAGAGGCTCTTTAGTTCTTCTTCACTTTCTGCCATAAGAGTGGTGTCATCTGCATGTCTGAGGTTATTGATATTTCTCCCGGCAATCTTGATTCCAGCTTGTGCTTCATCCAGCATGGCATTTCACATGATGTACCCTGAATATAAGTTAAATAAGCAGGGTGATAATATACAGCCTTGACGTACTCCTTTCCCGATTTGGATCCAGTCTGTTGTTCCATGTCCAGTTCTCACTGTTGCCTCTTGACCTGCAGACAGGTTTCTCAGGAGGACATGACAAGATGGACCTTAAAAATTCAGGGAACAGGGATGACACGTGTGTGTCTTGTATGTTCTGTGTGTGTCTTGTATGTGTTGTGTGTGTCAAAGGGAAACCACACTGGACCAAATGGCAGGGACAGTCCCGCTGGCCACCCCGACCCTACTGAACTATGGGACTCAGTGGGAACAGGGGTGGGAAGGAGTGTTGGCAAAGATCGATGTAACTGGAAGGGTCTTGGATGTGCTAGAGGGTGGATAAGTGGATAAGCTGGTCAAGGAGCTACAGGGCCAGCACTGTGGGCAGGTCCTCCTGAAGGACCCTGGAGGGACCCGGGGGCTTCGAGGGAGCAAGCTGGTGGAGCTCGGCAGGGGAACGGGGAGTGTAAGGTGGGAGCACCCCAGGAGCAGGTCTCTTAGCTCCACCTCGGTGGCCCCATACCTAGCTCAGCCTTGACAGGGCTTTCTGAAGGCTTGGGAGTTTCTTCCTTGGGTTCAGACAGAGGAGCAAGGGAGGGGATATTGGTGGGGGGAGGGAGGGGGCAGTGGTAGGGAAGGGGAAGCTCAGAGCAGCTGGGGGAGGAGCTGGCTTTGAGGAGGTGAATGTGGGGACCAGGGAGTTCGCTGGGCTAGGTTTCCAAAAGGAACTGCCTTTAGAAGCCAAGAAGGCCTGCCGGAGGACGGCCACGCCTTGACCATGACCATGCTGGAGAGGACCCTGGAGATGACCCCACAGGGGTAGCAGCCCACCTTCTGGGGCCCCTTTAATGGGCCCAATTTCCCCCGCCTCAGGCCTGAGTTGACCATCTCCTCCCCGCCCCACCCCCCACCCCCTCCCCTCTTCCCTCAGGCGGGAGGCGAGCTGGGTCCAGGATTCAGGAATCAGAGCCCTTAGCTTTGCTTTTCAGAATCAACTGTTGCGGGTGGCAGGCACTGGGCGCTCCCGGCACATGTGAGCTCCTCTTGGGCTGCTCTCCTTCAGGCGGAGAACAGGAAACAGAGACCGAGAGAGAGAAGGAACCGACCAGCTCCTGCAGCTTGGATGCAGAGGACCCGATTCGAGTTGGGGCTTGCCTGGCCCTGGTGCCTGGACGCGGCTTCTTCTGTTATGTCACGGGGCTGGCTGAGGGCTGAGACAGGACCGGGGGTCTTGTGCAATAGGTCGGCACCCGCCCCTTCACCCTGGGGCACTGACCCAAGCACTGAGGGCTCCCCGTCTGGAGTCCAAGCATGGTGCCCACTTCAGAGCCCTCAGAGCCTGCTGATCCTGGATGCTGGTCCCCACCTCCCCAAAGGCAGCCCTCACTTTGAGCTGTGGACCAAGGTAACCATGCCTGGCCACCTCTACCTCCAACTCCAACTCTACCTGAGATGTGGGACTCAGGAAGGAATGCCATCCTTGCCAGGTGGCCAACTTGCCCCAGGGATAGGGGGACATGAGTGAGTGTCCCAAGTGTCCCAGAAAGTTCCAGAGGTGTCAACCTGCAAAAGGTCCATGTCCCGAGAGCCCTCCTGGCTCCCTCTGCGTGTCCCTAAGCTGGGCCACAGAGGTCAGGCACATGTGCTGCCCTGGAGAAGGGCTGCCACAGGCTCCCACATACCCGCTGGCCCCCTCAATGGGTATAAAAAGTGTTGCAGAGCTGGCCCCGGGGAGCTCACAGGTGGTGTCGCCCAAGGTCTTCCCAGCTCCCAGGGCTGAAAAGTACCCAGGTGGCTGTGTGTGTCTCAGTATGAGTAGGGGGCTCGGCTGGTACCCTCCTCGGCGGGGATAGTGGGGCAGGCCTCAGCCCCAGTTGAGAAGCCCAGCCCTGTGAGCCTCTGACCTGTGGGCATGTCGGAGGGAGTGGACAGGGAGGTGGAAAGCTCAGGGATAGGGCAGAGGGCTGCGGTGGACGTCCTTGGCGTGGCCGCCCCGCTTGGGCATCGGGTCATGGGCCCCGGAATGGCCAACGCTTGGGCCTCACTCCTTCAGAGGCTGGCCCTGAGCCTCCTGACGCCAGAGGAGCTGATAGATTCCCCCAGGAGGACTCGAGCTGATATTCGCCATGCCAGGGACCAAGACCCATTAAAGAAGGGAGCCGGGGGTGGGGGACACAGGCAGGGTGGGGGGTGGTGGTGAGAGGGAGGGGCAGCAGGCCGTGAGGGGGGAGGTGGAGGACTGTCTTACTTGGGCTCTGCAATGAGGAAGTTCTCTGCAGCTCAGCTTCCTTTCCCTTGCCGAGTGCCTGAAACAGGAAGTCGGCCAGTGAGCGGTGGCGGCGGCAGCAGCTGGGGCGACTGAGAGGGAACCCACGGGGGTCCAGCGCAGGAGGGCCCAGCTCCCCCGTCAGCGCGGCGTCTGGTCCAGTGGTGAGGCCGCCGGGCCTGGCCCCGGGGAGACCCGCGCCCGCCATGGTCCCCTGCTGGAACCATGGCAACATCACCCGCTCCAAGGCAGAGGAGCTGCTCTCCAGGACAGGCAAGGATGGGAGCTTCCTCGTGCGCGCCAGCGAGTCCATCTCCCGGGCCTACGCACTCTGTGTGCTGTGAGTACCCAACCTGTCCACCCCGGCCCGGCCTGGCAGCGGAGGTGATGGAGGTGCTGCTTGTGCACAGGGCAAGCTGGCTCAGGGCACGTTGGGGCCCCTGCCCTGGGTTGAGGTTGTTTCTGTGTCCAGCGACCTTGCGCTTCCCAGGTTTGTTGGTGGGTCCAGCTGAGGCCCATCGGGGGACCTGCTTGGCCTTGGAGTTGGGGTTTTGAGAGCAGGAGCCCTCCAGGGCTAGCCTGGGGTCTGGGCCGCACACCCCAGCGACCAGCAAGCAGCAGGGCCAGGGGCTTCCTTGAGGTTCCAGGGACCAAGGGGGTGGGGGGTTGTCCAGGCCCTGTGAGCCGGGCGGAAACTCAGGGCTCCGTGGTGGTGGGAGTGTTAGAAAGCAGCTGGGTCAGTTCAGGGGTTGGTCAAAGATGCCCAGTTGGGAAACCCTCCTGGAAGAACGGAAGTGGCAAGAGGGAACCCTTCCTGTGCCAGAGTATGGGCCTTTGGAGGAAGCTGTTGTCTGGGGAGCCGTGAACACGGGGAGTTGCTCAAGAAAGGATCAGAGGCTGTATCTGGGGCCCTGGGAACAGAGGAAGTCATGTTACCGACAGCAGGAGCCACTTCTCACCCGTCCGAGGCCCTCAGCCGTGTCCCCACCTTTTGAGGCCTCTCGGCCACCATCGGCTGCCCCCCCGCCCCCAGCTCTGGGATGTTGCTGAATGCACCAGTTGTCCTAAAACTGGGGAACCGGCCACTTGCTGACGGTTCCTTTTTGTAACACCCGTCTCCACCAATGTCTGAGGGAGGCCCTTGGCCCTGCCACTCTGCCACCCTGCGGTCTAACCATGCCCGCTGGGGCCTCGGGCGTGATGGGGGAAGGGCACGTTCACCTGCACTGCTCAGGTAGCACCCCTGGGCTTGAAGAAGGGTCCCTCCGAGGAGGCAGACCCTACCACCATCCATGCAGGAGGGGAAATGGGTCATGGACCACAGACTGTATTTGGAGCTTGTTGAGTTTGAGCATTTGTCTGTGCATCAACCTATTTCAACCTCGCGACAATCTGAAGTGCAGGTCCTTTTGTTGGCCGCTTTTGCAGATGAGGAAATTGAGGCTCGGACGGGTTAACCGAGCGATGACAAAGTCAACAATGTCCGTCCCCAGAGGCTGCACCCAGACAGACAGACAGCTGCTGCCACCCCAGTCCTGTACCTGTCAAGCCGGTGTGAGCCTGGGTTCCAGTGGCAGCGAGAGAAGCCAGGGTGTTTACCAGGGTCAACTGGGAGTGTTTAGAAATTAACCCAGGCTTTTAGCTGGCCACCTGGCCCGAGGTCTGACTGCATCAGAGCCTCACCCTCCCAAGGCCAGCTTCTTGAGCCCCCAGTTCTCACACCCGGGGTCGGGGGAAAGGGAAGCAGACCCAGTCTTCCCCACAGGAACAGCCCCTGTGTAGAGACAGGGCGTAGAGACACTGGGGACATCCTGATCTGTCTCCCCTCCACCCAGAGACCTCGGGAGCTTCCAGGCTCCAGCTCACTAACCTTCACAGCAGCCGCTTGACCAGGGACCTATGGTCAGGCTCAGGCTATAGATTGGAACGTGGGTCTCTGACTCCAAACTGGGAGCCTTGTGCCAGCCAGAGACAGAGCTAGGAGAAGCCACGAAACCTCTAGGCCCACCACCCCTGACTTTGCAAGTGGGCGGACCTCAGACAGCTTGAGGCCTTTGTCCACGCCGCCCTGCTCTGTGTGTGTGTGTTAGTTGCTCAGTGCTGTCTGACTCTTTGCGACCCCATGGACTGTATAGCCTGTGAGGTTCCTCTTGGATTTCCTAGGCAAGAATACTGGAGTGGGTTGCCATTCCCTTCTCCAGGGTATCTTTCTGACCCAGGGATCGAACCTGGGTCTCCTGCTTTACAGGCGGATTCTTAAGCGTGGGAGCCACGAGGGGAGCCCCCACGCTGCCGGGCTGGCTGGTGGCAAACTGGGATCCCAGAGGGTGTGCGGTATTCATTCCTCTCTTTTGCATCTCCTTCCCTCCCCTCCCTGGTGCTGAGTTACTCTTGGAGCCTTGGCAACTGTGCAGGGTCTGCCTCTTCGGGAGGGTATCCGTGGCCCACACCCCACCCCATATCCACCATCCTCTGAGTCCAAGGCTGGGCTTCTTGTCAGTCTCCCAGCCCCAAGGCCCCTTTAGCTCCAGACAGCAGGCCTTGGAGCCCTCCCCAGGGAGCCCAGCCATGAGGCCAGGTGCTAACTCCAGGCCCGGGGCTCCCCTCTCCCCTTGGCTCTGTGGGGGGAAGTCAGCTTCCCACAGGGGCAGGAACCCCGGTAGGATATGGGATACCACGAACTGCCGAACTTTGCAAAACCCTGGGAGACCTCCTTTTGCCACCACCTTTAATGTTGCCAACTAAAGAGATTTAAAAACAAAAACCTAGCTAAGTAACATCTAACTGCCACCTCTTAGCCGTTCATTTCATGAAAGTATCCTTTAACGGCGCCGAAAAGGCAGGAAAAATGTGCTCTTAAAAAACAAAACAGAGAAAGTCAAAAGGCCAGTCCTTTAAATCATGGAGGTTTGGCTTCCTGAAAAACAGCCCCCCACTCTCCCACCTCATCCTTAGCTTTCTCTGTTCCTGGAACTGGTGAAAACCTTGTCCTCCTGGTCCTCGGCCAGCGAGGGGCACCCCAGTGGGGTTCCACAAGCATGAGTCTCCCAGGCATCAGGCTCTACCCTCTGCTTCTCTCTGGGAGATGCTGAGAGAGCAGGACCCCAGGTAAGCCAGCTATGGTGTCAAGGCCTTTTAATGACCCCGCTCCAAAGTGAGCAAGGAAACCTCTAAGACTGGCCCTCCTACGCTGGAAAAATCTATATGGGAAAAGACCTCAGGCACCCTGCTTGGACCCCAGTGGCTCGAGCATTTTCCTGGCTCCTCCAGTTGAGAGAGGAGGGTGGCAGGAGGCTTCCCACGCCTGATTTAGGCTGAGATGCTTGGAGCTCCAGGAACTGAGGGCAGCTTCCTCGGGAGTGGCCTGCTTGCTGGAGAAAGAGGACAGGATTTGCCTATTTAAATGGAACTAAGGAAGGGGTGAGGGAAATGCCAGCAGACAAGGCTGCGATTGAGAGTGGCCCACGTGACCCACGTATGCATGTTCGCCCCCGGGCCTAGCAAGCCTGCACTTCCTCTCAGGAGGTCAGCCCTACCACCTGCCGTGGAGCAAGAAGACACAGGTCCCTCCTCCACAACTCAGAAAACCTTGCTTTAGGGGGACCCCGAGGCCCATCTCAGGGTGCAGAGAGCTGGAGGGGAGGACCCCAGGCAGCTGACTCCACGGACGGAGTCCCGCTCTTTCTTGCAGCAAGGGGCTTAAGATCGCGAGGGGCAGTGGGTCTTCTGGGTGTGGTCTATGTCACGCTCCCCTGGCTCCACTCGAACCCGCCAGCAGACTAGGGAGGTCACAGGACTCCTTGAGGGGGCCGTCCGGCCCCATTTGTACAGAGGATGCTAAGAGACTGTCAAGCTTGTGTCTTCCTCTCCTGCCAGGACCGCGCTTCCACGAGAGGCCAGCATACCTGCCAGGTGCTTTCTGCTGCAGGGAAGAGGTACACCTTTGGGGATTCAGGTCCATCAGCGTGCGGGGTCAGGGTCATGGGTCAGCTGGGGCCAGGCTCTCCTTGCCCTGGCTGGGCGGGTTGAACCAGAACAATGGCCCAGAGGAGTCAGAGATACACTGCCGTCTCTGTAAGTGCAGCCCAGCCCCCAAGAGCGAGCCTATATATTCTGGGTCCATCAGCCACCATGCAGGATGCAGCCGCCTGGTCCAGTGGCATTTCCACTAAACCACACAGGGGAGAGTTGGCTTCCCTCCCAGAGGCAGGGGCAGACAGCGCTACCTGCGACTCCGAAACCGATGCTTGGCCTGGCCTGCTGTGGCAAGGACGTGGTCTTGGTTTCCCTCAGCACCTGGCCAACCACAAGCTGCCCAGGCAAAGCTACAGCCGCCTTCCCAGGGACAGTACAAGGCAGCCTGCACTTGGCAGCCTTGTGAGCACAGCCAGAAAGGCAAAGAGGCCCCAGAAGGACATTTTGTCAGCAAAAGTGCCCTTCGCGAAGGCTTTCTACTTGTTAGTGAGAAAGTTATGGCCCCTTGAGGAAGGGCAGGCCATGCCATTGCAGCCTTGCTCTGCAAACCGAAGGTGGATACTGAAGCATTCTGCCTAAAAATAACAGCAGAAGACAACCGGCATGTCAGATTCTGTTCTAAGCTCTTTGCACACTGACTCACTCACTGTCCACACTGGCCTTTGGAGGAAGTGTGGCTATTATCCCACTTTACAGATGCGGAAAACTGAGACCCAGAGAGGTCAGGCAACATGCTGTATGTTCACAGCACTAATGTCGGCAGGACCAGGACTTGAATTTACTGTTTCTGGGAGAGAGAAAGAGAGAGACGCCAGCAAGTCTGGGTGTGTGTAGAGTCAGAGGAGGCCTGGAGGGGAGACCCCTCGTGATGGAGCACAGAGAAGGGACTTGGCAGGGGAGTGGGCAGAAATGTCTTGGAGAGGTGTAAAGCCATTTACTAAGGTGTGAATGGGTCTGATGTAATCCTCCTTCCTCCAACCCCCTTTCAAAGTTTAGGAAGGTTTATACGGATCCCAGATGCTGGGAAAGACTGAGGGCAGGAGGAGAAGGGGGCGGCAGCGGATGAGATGGTTGGATGGCATCACTGACTCCATGGACGTGAGTTTGAGCAGACTCCAGGAGATGGTGAAGGATAGGGAAGTCTGGTGTACTGCAGTTCATGCGGTCACAAAGAGTCAGACACAACTTAGCAACTAAACAACAACAACGACAAATACTGCTCACGAATTACTTTTGTGCACGTGCAAAGGAAAAGACTGTTTTTCCTATCTGGTATTGACAAAGGCTGAGAGATGCTGGCGCAGACAGCAGTCAGAGCCAGAGGACCACAGCTCCTAAAAGCTGGTTTGTGTAAGAGATTGCTCAGTTCACTCTCTAGCTGTCCAGGGACCACTATGCTGAGCAGTCCTTCCGCATTCAGGACCAAGAGGGAGTGATGTGCCTGGGGAGGCCTCTCCATCTAACAGGTTCCTGGTACTTTCTTTGTGCAGCGACTCGTAAAACCCATAGTCGAGTGTCTCCAGGTTCTCTGTGCCCTAGCCTAGCATCCTGGAGCAATTTTTCCAGAACCAGGGGAGGCTTGGCTTTGGTTTGTTTTTCCCTAGCGGCTCAGCAATAAAGAATCAGCCTGCAGTGCAGGTGACCCAAGTTCGATCCCTGGGTCTGGAAGATCCCCTGGAGGAGTGCATGGCAACCCACTCCAGTATTCTTGCCTGGAGAATCCCATGGACAGAACCTGGTGGGCTACAGTCTGTAGGGTCTCAAAGAGTCGGACACGACCAGAGACACTGAGCACCTGTCCACCTGACAGGTGAGAGTCACCCAGGCTTTGGAGCTTCTCCGATGGGTGGTCCCGTCTCCTGGACTGTGAACCCCAGTGTGGCCAGCCATGAGAGGCGGTGCTTTAGGCCTTCCTCCCTGCTCTAGCGATGGAGGCTCTTCCCTCGCTAATTCAGGTCATGTGATGAAGTCCTTAGGGGCAAGCCCTCTGCGGTTGGCTGGGCCTCATGTGAGTTCTAGTCTTTGTGAGATGCTAACCTCCCTATACCCACCCAGCGTCCTCAGTGGGGAAATGCCCGCTCATTGGGTTAATTTTTTATTGCAGTACAACTCACATCCTGTAGAATCAGTGGTGTGTAGTGCATTCATAACGTAAAACCATCAGTTCAGTTCAGTCACTCAGTCCTGTCCAACTCTTTGCGACCCCACGGACTGCAGCACGCCAGGCTTCCCTGTCCATCATCAGCTCCTGGAGCTTGCTCAAACTCATGTCCATCGAGTCGGTGATGCCATCCAACCATCTAACACCAGAGCATTTTCATCACCCTTCCTCTTCCTAAAAAACCTGAACCTCTTAGGAGTCACTTCCCATTTCCGTCCCTCCCAAGCTGTGGCAACTACTGACTGACTTACTTTCTGTCTTTGACCATTTGCCTGTTCTGGGTAATTTCATAGGAACAGAATCATATAATATGTGGCCTTTCATATCTGACTTCTCACCTGGCATAATGCTTCCAAGGTTTATCCATATTGTAGTATGAGTCGTTCCTTTTCATGGATAAATAGTAGCCCATTTTATCAAGAAGTCGTATTTTATTTAGCTGTTCATCACCTGACAGGCATTTGAGTTGCTCCTCCTTTTGTGCCATTATGAACGATGCCGCTGTGGTCATTTAAGGTTTTTATGCACGTGTGTTTTCAGCTGTCTTGGGTGGAACTGCTGGGCCATGTGGTAATTCTGTGTTCTACTTTGTGTGGAACTGTCCATCTTTTCTACAGCAGCGGTGCTGTTTCGTTCCCATCAGCAGGGTCTCTCCCACACTTGTTATTACTGTTTGGGTAATGGCCGTCCTAGTGGGTGTGAAGTCGCCTCTTACTGTGACGTGGGTTGGCGTCTCTCTAATGGTGGATGTTGTTGAGCCTCTTCTCCTCTGCTCCTTGGCCATTTGTTTACCTTCTTTGAAGAAATGTCTGTTCGTATCTTTTGCCCGTGTGAAAAATGGGGTGATTTGTCTTTCGGTTGTTGTCACTGGATTACTGAGAAGATAAAACGGGAGAATGTGGACGATAAGCATACATAGTCAGCACGCGCGGAACCCTGGCTGTTCCTTTTTTTTTTTGAATTGGAGGATAATTGCTGTGCAACTCGTAGGGCAACGCGAATGAGTCATAATTCGACACACATATCCCCTTCCTCCGGAGCCGCCTCCCCTCCCCTCCCCGCCCCTCTAGGTCGTGCGGAGTGCCCGGCGGCCTCCCTGTGTTGTGCAGCAGCCTCCTGCGGGTTATCTGCTTTGCACACGATGGTGTACGTGTCGATGCTCCTGTCTCAGCCTGCCCTGCCCTCTCCTCCCCCACGCCCTGGCCTCCAGCCCGGTCTCCACTTCTTCTCGGTCAATAGGTTCATCCGTCCTGGTTTTCTAGATGCCAGCCATACGCCATTAACGTACTATGGCTTTCTTCCCCTGACCTAGCGTCGCTCTGCAGGACAGGCTCCTGGCCGTGAGTTTTTTCGAGCTGCCGAGTGAGGAGCGACATCTCAGAGGCAGAGGAGGGAAGGCCCGCGAGCGTGCGAGGAGCCCCGCGGCGGGAGGGGAGAGGAGGGCGGTGGCTGAGCGTCACTCCGGGGCTTCCTGGAGGCCGCGGGAGCCTGCGGGGGACACTGAGCTGTCCTGTGGGGCCTGCTCAGAGGAAGTGCTCAGAGAGACGCGGCAGGAAGAGGCCGCGGCTGACGCACGCGTGGCCGGCGGCTGTGGGGCGGGGCAGGTCTGAGGGAGAGGGCTCGGGGCTCGGGGGCCAGGAAGAAGCGCTGAATGAAGCTGGGAGAAGGAAGAGGAAGGCGAGACGCCCAGGCCATCTTAAGAGCGATTAACCACCAACACAGCGGGGAGAGACTGCGGGATCTAGAGTCCGAAGGCTCCAAGGAAGCCCAGCGGCGGATGAGGTGGCCTCGGTGTCCACAACCCCGCAGGCCGGGCCCCCAGGCAGCTCTGTGGACCGGCTCCCTCCTCTCTCTCCTGCTGACTTCACTGTCCCTCTGTCCCATTATTGAGAAAAGCGTTGTTTCCTAGTACCAGGACCCAGACTATTTGGGTTCGATTACTTACTGTAAATAACACCAAAGGGTCAGCTGGTCCAGCCCCTCCCTTGCCAACCAGAAACCTGCCCTCTGGAGGGGACAGTCCTGCTGCGCATCCCGTGTTTCAGGGGCAGTGTAGAAATAGACCCTCTGATAAACAGGGCAGTGTTTTGTTCAGTTCAGTTCAGTCGCTCAGTTGTGCCGGACTGTTTGAGACCCCATGGACCGCAGCATGCCAGGCCTCCCTGTCCCTCACCATCTCCCAGAGCTTGCTCAAACTCATGTCCATTGAGTCGGTGATACCATCCAACCATCTCATCCTCCATCATCCCCTTGCATGTTTTTTCAAGTAACCTTAAAAAATACAGTATTAAGTAAAACATACAGAGTTCAAGGTGTTAAGGAGGAAAATAATTACGCAATCACTGAGATGAGAGACTAACACAAATATTGTTAATTTGTTGCTGTATTTTCTCATTTATATTCTCTCTTTCTATGTATTTATATAGATAGATACGTATGTCTATACATAGGTAGATACATACATACCTCTATAAGTTTCATAAGCTCCATATTATATTAATATATGCCTGATACCATGTAATTTTAGTCTGCATTTTCTAGCAACATTAGCATTTTCTCATTTAGTTAACATTTCTTCCTAAATATCATATTTAATAGATGCACAAATTCTATTACACGATGCACCATAATTTATGGAATACTCTTCTATTGTCAGACATTCAACTGACAGTGTTTCATTATTTTAAATATGACGGTGATGAAGGTCTTTGTGCAAATATGTGACATTTCTGATGATAGATTTCCAGGGGAGGAATTACTGGATCAAAGGATAATGTTTTTAAGGCTCTTGATGGAAAATGACAAACTGCTTTCCAGAAATCTTGTTATAATTTATGTTCTGGTAAGCAGTGCCAAAGAGCACCCACCTCATTCCAGCCTCCATTTACTGAATATTTTCACTTTAAAAATATATTAAGTACAAGGTGAAAGGTAGCTAATTTCCGTTCATTTTGATTTGCATTGCTTGATTGCAGTCGTGGTAAACTTGTTTGGATTATTGACTTTCATCATTTCTCTCTTGTGGATGGTCTGCTTCATTCTCTCTTTGCCTTTTTTCGTTTGAAACTGTAGTTTTTCTGTTATCACCTCTTTGCATGAATTCCTTATATCACATTTGTTGCAAATATTTTTGCTGTGGTTGCCTTTAAACTATGACTTTTCCCCTCACATTCAGAAATTGTAAATTTTTGTAAAGTCTTATCAATCTTGCTCCTTTGTGACTTTTTTCCCTTTACTTTCCAATGTAGAGTCCTTCTGCACCCAGGAATTTTGTTTCTTTTGCTTCCTGTTGGGGGGCGGGGGCCGGGGGGGCAGGGCCTTTAGAGCTAATAGGCTCAGGCTAAGAGGTCACTGTGCCTTTCTAAACTCCGGTAGATTGTCTAATGCTATGGGGCCTCGGTTTCCTCATCTGAAAACCAGGGATAAGAATACCCATGTAGTGTTGTTGGATGGACTGAAAAGTGTGTATCACATGCTTAGCACAGTATTTGGCAAAAGCAGATGGAGAAAATGTCGGTTTTTCTGTTTTGCTGTTACTGTTTTACCTGAACACTTTAATCTCTCTGGAATTAATGGATGGTGTAAGATAAAGATTTACGGGTATTGTTCTCAAGTAACCATCTTTCTTGAAACCTCTCACTGAATGGCTTACTCCTGGCTCTTCGTGGCCTCTCTTACCATGTGTTAAGTCTCCCATGTCTCTTTCTTTCCTGTTTAGCCCAGTCCGTGTCTGTCTGCTTTTCTCACACCAAGTTCACACTGAATGCCTTACCACCGTTTTGTAAACTATTTTACTTTAGGATTTGCATATCTATTCTTTTAAAGTATTCTTCCAGATAAGCCAGATAATAATTTTGACAAGTTGGAAAAAATACTAGTGAGGCTTTAAAAAAATTTATTTTTGGCTGCTCAGAGGGCTTTTGTTGCTGCATGCGGGCTTTCTCTAGTTGCAGCGAGTGGGGGTACTTTCTAGTTGCGGTGTGCGGACTTCTCACTGCCTTCGCTTGTTGAGGAGCGTGGGTTCTAGGGCATGTGAGCTCAGTAGTTGTGGCTTAGTTGCCCCACGACATGTGGAATCTTCCCAACCCAGGGATCGAACTCATGTGCCCTGCATTGGCAGACGGATTCTTAACCATTTCCCTGGTCCACCACGGAAGTCCACTACTGGCACTTTGATTGTAATTGCATGAAATCCATAATACAACTTGTACAAATGGACATTTTAGTATTTTTCAGTCTTAATAATAAATACAGCTATTGCTATTATTTTTAACTTTGGTAATTTTCTTCACAGGTCCTACATATTTGTTCAGTTCAGTCGCTCAATCATGTCCGACTCTTTGTGACCCTATGAATCACAGCATGCCAGGCCTCCCTGTCCATCACCAACTCCCGGAGTTTACTCAAACTCATGTCCATTGAGTCAGTGATGCCATTCAGCCATCTCATCCTCTGTCATCCCCTTCTCCTCCTGCCTCCAATCCCTCCCAGCATCAGGGTCTTTTCAAATGAGTCAACTCTTCACATGAGGTGGCCAAAGTACTGGAGTTTCAGCTTCAGCATCAGTCCTTCCAATGAACATCCAGGACTGATCTCCCTTAGAATGGACTGGTTGGATCTCCTTGCAGTCCACGGGACTCTCAAGAGTCTTCTCCAACACCACAGTTCAAATGCATCAATTCTTCGGTGCTCAGCTTTCTTCACAGTCCAACTCTCACATCCATACATGACCACTGGAAAAACCATAGCCTTGACTAGATGGACCTTTGTTGGCAAAGTAATGTCTCTGCTTTTGAATATGCTATCTAGGTTGGTCATAACTTTTCTTCCAAGGAGCAAGCGTCTTTTAATTTCATGGCTGCAGTCACCATCTGCAGTGATTTTGGAGCCCCAAAAAATAAAGTCTGACACTGTTTCCCCATCTATTTCCCATGAAGTGATGGGACCAGATGCCATGATCTTCGTTTTCTGAATGTTGAGCTTTAAGCCAACTTTTTCACTCTCCGCTTTCACTTTCATCAAGAGGCTTTTTAGCTCCTCTTCACTTTCTGCCATAAGGGTGGTGTCATCTGCATATCTGAGGTTATTGATCTTTCTCCCAGCAATCTTGATTCCAGCTTGTGCTTCTTCCAGCCCAGTGTTTCTCATGATGTACTCTGCATATAAGTTAAATAAGCAGGGTGACAATATACAGCCTTGACGGACTCCTTTTCCTATTTGGAACCAGTCTGTTGTTCCATGTCCAGTTCTAACTGTTGCTTCCTGACCTGCATATAGGTTTCTCAAGAGGCAGTTCAGATGGTCTGGTATTCTCATCTCTTTCAGAATTTTCCACAGTTTATTGTGATCCACACAGTCAAAGGCTTTGGCATAGTCAATGAAGCAGAAATAGATGTTTTTCTGCAACTCTTTTGCTTTTTCCATGATCCAGCGGATGTTGGCAATTTGATCTCTGGTTCCTCTGCCTTTTCTAAAACCAGCTTGAACATCAGGAAGTTCACAGTTCATGTATTGCTGAAGCCTGGCTTGGAGAATTCTGAGCATTACTTTACTAGAAGGTGAGATGAGTGCAATTGTGTGGTAGTTTGAGCATGCTTTGGCATTGCCTTTCTTTGGAATTGGAATGAAACTGACCTTTTCCAATCCTGTGGCCACTGCTGAGTTTTCCAAATTTGCTGGCATATTGAGTGCAGCACTTTCACAACATCATCTTTCAGGATTTGAAATAGCTCAACAGGGATTCCATCACCTCCCCTAGTTTTGTTCGTAGTGATGCTTTCTAAGGCCCACTTGACTTCACATTCCAGGATGTTTGGCTCTAGGTGAGTGATCACACCATCATGATTATCTTGGTCGTGAAGATCTTTTTTGTACAGTTCTTCTGTGTATTCTTTCCACCTCTTCTTAATATCTTCTGCTTCTGTTAGGTCCATACCATTTCTGTCCTTTATTGAGCCCATCTTTGCATGAAATGTTCCCTTGGTATCTCTAATTTTCTTGAAGAGATCTCTAGTCTTTCCCATTCTATTGTTTTCCTCTATTTCTTTGCATTGATCACTGAGGAAGGCTTTCTTACCTCTCCTTGCTATTCTTTGGAACTCTGCATTCAGATGCTTATATCTTTCCTTTTCTCCTTTGCTTTTCGCTTCTCTTCTTGTCACAGCTCTTTGTAAGGCCCCCTCAGACAGCCATTTTGCATTTCTTTTTCTTGGGGATGGTCTTGATCCCTGTCTCCTGTACAGTGTCATGAGTCTCCATCCATAGTTCAGCAGGCACTCTGTCTATTAGATCTAGTCCCTTAAATCTATTTCTCATTTCTACTGTATACTCAGAAGGGATTTGATTTAAGTCAAAGAATTGATGCTTTGGAACTGTGGTGTTGGAGAAGACTCTCGAGAGTCCCTTGGACTGCAAGGAGATCCAATCAGTCCATTCTAAAGGAGATCAGTCCTGGGTGTTGTTTGGAAGGACTGATGCTAAAGCTGAAACTCCAATACTTTGGCCACCTCATGTGAAGAGTTGACTCATTGGAAAAGACTCTGATGCTGGGAGGGATTGGGGGCAGGAGGAGAAGGGGACAACAGAGGATGAGATAGCTGGATGGCGACTGACTCGATGGACAAGAGTTTGGGTGAACTCCAGGAGTTGGTGATGGACAGGGTGGCCTGGCGTGCTGCATTTCATGGGGTTGCAGAGTTGGACAAGACTGAGCGACTGAACTGACTGACTGACTGAATGGTCTAGTGGTTTTCCCTACTTTCTTCAATTTAAGTCTGAATTTGGCAATAAGGAGTTCATGGTCTGAGCCACAGTCAGCTCCCGGTCTTGTTTTTGCTGACTGTATAGAGCTTCTCCATCTTTGGCTGCAAAGAATATAATCAGTCTGATTTCAGTGTTGACCATCTGGTGATGTCCATGTGTAGAGTCTTCTCTTGTGTTGTTGGAAGAGGGTGTTTGCTATGACCAATGCATTCTCTTGGCAAAACTCTATTAGCCTTTGCCCTGCTTCATTCTGTATTCCAAGGCCAAATTTGCCTGTTACTCCAGGTGTTTCTTCACTTCCTACTTTTGCATTCCAGTCCCCTATAATGAAAAGGATATCTTTTTGGGGTGTTAGTTCTAAAAGGTCTTGTAGGTCTTCATAGAACCGTTCAACTTCAGCTTCTTCAGCATTACTAGTTGGGGCATAGGCTTGGATTACCATGATATTGAATGGTTTGCCTTGGAAACGAACAGAGATCATTCTGTTGTTTTTGAGATTGCATCCAAGTACTGCATTTCGGACTCTTTTGTTAACCATGATGGCTACTCCGTTTCTCCTAAGGGATTCCTGCACACAGTAGTAGATATAATGGTCATCTGAGTTAAATTCACCCATTCCAGTCCATTTTAGTTCGCTGATTCCTAGAATGTTGACGTTCACTCTTGCCATCTCCTGTTTGACCACTTCCAATTTGCCTGATTCATGGACCTAACATTCCAGGTTCCTATGCAGTATTGCTCTTTATAGCATGGGACCTTGCTTCTATCACCAGTCCCATCCACAACTGGGTATTGTTTTTGCTTTGGCTCCATTCCTTCATTCTTTCTGGAGTTATTTCTACACTGATCTCCAGTAGCATATTGGGCACCTAGTGACCTGGGGAGTTCCTGTTTCAGTATCCTATCATTTTGCCTTTTCATACTCTTCATGGGGTTCTCAAGGCAAGAATACTGAAGTGGTTTTCCATTCTCTTCTCTAGTGGACCACATTGTGTCAGACCTCTCCACCATGACCCATCTGTCTTGGGTGGCCCCATACAGCATGGCTTAGTTTCATTGAGTTAGACAAAGCTGTGGTCCATGTGATCAGATTGGCTAGGTTTCTGTGATTATGGTTTGTGTGTCTGCCCTCTGATGCCCTCTTGCAACACCTACCATCTTACTTGGGTTTCTCTTACCTTGGATGTGGGGTATCTCTTGACAGCTGCTCCAAAAAGAAGCTCTTTTCCTAGTTTTATGAAGAGTTTTGAAGAACGGAGTATTAACTTTTATCAAATGCCTTTTTAATATCTATTGAGACGATTATGCTGTGTCTTGTATTTCATTAACTGGTAAAGAGTTTGATTTTATAGATTTCCTAATAGGAACTTTTTTTTTTTTTTTGCATGATTAGAATCAACTGTTCTTGATTATGATGACTTTATTATACTCAGAATTTCATTTAGAATTTTTGCATCTTTGTTCATAAGTGAAATTGATTTTATATGAATTTGATCCCGGAAACATTTATGAAGCATCATCATTACCTGATTTTTTTCAAATACAAAAAAAAAAATTGGCAAAGCCCATTTATAGAGATAATTCAATTTCTTATTTTTTGGTATTGAATCTTTCTTAATTTCTGTTTCTTTTCATGCTACTTAAAAAATGTACCTTATTGAAGTATAGTTGATTTAAACATTGTGTTAATTTCTGTGGTATAGCAAAGTGATTCAGTTACACATATATGCATATTCTTTTTCATATTCTTTTCCATTACAGTTTATCACAGGATATTGACTATGGTTCCCTATTCTATACAATTGGACCTTGTTGTTTTTGTGTTACTTCTGATAAGTTATATATGTTTTTTAGTAAAAAAATAATTTGTTGAGATTTTCAAATTTTCTGGCATACAATTATGCATCGTTTTCTGTTATTTTAAGGCTCCCATTTTATTGCTGTTGCTATCCTCTGTTACTCACTACTGGTTTTGCTTACGAGTTGTGCTGGCCAGGATCCCAACAGGAAATAGGTGGCATAATCAAAGGGGTGCCAGGCATAGGGATGGTGGATTAGCCTGGGCGGGCAACCCTGGGAAGACATTCCCACTGCTGGTCCTGAGGATCGGGGCCTCCCGTGGAGGAATTCAGCCACTGCTGGTCTGCTGCAGGTCGGGGGTGCAGTCAGGGGGACTGATGCCCCTATCTCACCGTCCTCTCACCCTGCCTTCGCCTCCCATTCACTTAACGTTGGTGACGTTGCCCACGACAGCCAGCCTGCTGGACGCAGGCGGATGAAGGAGAGAGAGGGTCTACTGGGGGAGAGAGGGGAGGGTGCAAGGACAATGTCCAGGTCATCTGCGTTGTTTTCTGTCTGTCAGACGGCTGGCCCGGGACCTCCCTGGCAGTGCAGAGGTTAAGACTTCTCCTCCCAAAGCAGGGGCGTGCAGGTTCAATCCCTGTTCGGGTAGCTAAGATCCCACATATCTTGAGGCCGAAATACCAAAGCATAAAACAGAAACAACATCGTCACAAGTTCAATAAAAACTTAAACAATGGTTCACATAAAAAAATACTTTTAAAAAAGAGGGTCGTCCATTGAATTTTCTGAATTTCAAGTCATATGTGCTTAGATTTACTCACCTGTTCTGCTTTTTCTTTTTATATTAGAAAACTTAAAAAAAAATTAAAAAAAAAGAAAGCTAGCTGTGAGTTCAGGAACCCCTACTGTATTTATGTTGGAGGACAGAGCTGTGTCCTCTGTATTTCTCATCTTCCCTCTCCTGTACTGACTTTCTCAGATTTATCTTCTTCCTTGTTAAAGTTCTCCAGGACACAAAGCTGCTGTTCGCTGCCTCCCTCATAGTGTTTAATGCTGGCTGTAGAACTCTAGGTTTTTCACTTCTGACCAGTTTTTTCTTTGATCTCCTGTTCCTCAGTTTTCACAATGCATTTCTCCAGTTTCAGAGAAGCAATTATCTCTTAAATCTTACTGAGCTCACAAGTCAGACTTCTCCAGAGTGTATTTTCTTTTTCTTTTTTTTCTTTTTGCAATGCTTCTATGTCACATGGAGACATCATCTTTGAGTTCTTAGAAAAATGGTACCCCCTTCTTTTCAGTGGCGCTGTTTTTAATAGATCTGGTGATTTTTCTTTTCCAGCAAAGAACTGTCAGGAAAAAGCTGGATCCAATTATTTTTTTTAGACACTGGGTTGGGTTTCTGCCCAACTCTTCTTCCCAAAGATAAAGCATCAGCAGGGATGGGAGAAGGAGCCCCCTAATCTGAGGTCCACCTGACTGGGTTGAGTAATGCAGGGGTGGTGTGGTGCATGGATAGACTGGCTTCCTCCTGGGGGTCTCAGGCAAGGCCCCTCCCCAGGATGCTGGAGCAGGGCGCGCTGCAGGCCCGCAACTACACTCACCCCACCTCTCACCTGGCCACCTGGGCTGCCTCCTCCTGCTTCCTCTCTTCTGAACCGATGGCCTCTTTTCCTCACTGTCTTTGACTGGGATTCTTTGAGGTTTGGGTGGTGGACAGTGAGCACCCTTGGTTCGTAGGGTCTACATACATTTTCTCTAATTTCTACATTGGACTCAAGTGGCTTTTTTGAATGTTTCCAATCCTTGTTCTCCCATCCTCTCTCGTCCAGATGTCCGCAACACTCAAGCAAGGAAAAAAAAAAAACACACACACATACAATTAGAAATTAAAACTGAAGGATAATGAGTTACAAAGGAGTTTTTAAACAACTTGAGAACATGCTAAGCTGATCGGCTGAGTGAGACAGACACTAATGAGGTTCTTGAATTTCAGAATTTGATTTCTCTCTCTCTCACCGTAGGAAAAGATGCTTCTGGGCATGTTCTCAGTGGTTATTTGGCTAGGAATAGTCACACAGAAATAGTAACATTAATCTGAAAGAATAAATAAAATGCCACGAAGTAGTTTCTTCCTATTTCCATTTGCTTATCCTCTTACATTTGAGTTAAACTTCCAAACCCGTGATCTGAAAGTGCTTTCCAGGGGGAAGCATCTCCTGCTGAGAACAGTGTAGGCCCCTGTAGTCACCCAATGGCCGTTGGGAGTCGCATGGAAAATTCGCTGTGGGTGCCACTGCCTCCGAGAATAGAGTGATCCCACATGCGGGAGGTTGGGCCAGCCCAGCGTCATCCCAGCCTGGGTCTCCAATGGGAATATTCCTAACACACCTGCTCTGAAATGTGGCCCAGACCCTGGAAAGAGTAGCAACTGAAGACCAGGGTTAGTGCCCTAAATTGTAACTACATCAATCCCGGTCCCCCTCATGTGCAAAGTGAGCGCTCTACCATTTGAGCTAACTCTCCCTTCCCCCAAATTGTTACTAAATCATTATCAAGAGGTGAGAAAGGGCTAAATAGGATCCATGGTCCCCAGTGAGCACATTGTCTGGGTTATGCTCCAGGGCAGTGGTTGTCAAAGGTGATTTGCTTGTGGAATTTTCACTGTAAACACTCTATATGTAAGAATCTGGGGGTGTAAATGTGTTTGTGTGGGCTTTCCGGTGGCTCAGCAGTAAAGAATCCGCCGCAATGCAAGAGCTATAGGAGACTCGGGTTCAATCCCTGGGTCAGGCAGATCCTCCGGAGGAGGGCATGGCAACCCACTCCAGTATTCTTGCCTGGAGAATCCCGTGGACGGAGGAGCCTGACAGGATCAGTCCATAGAGTCGCAAAGAGTTGGACACGACTGAAGCAACTTAGCATACACGCACGCATGTGTGTGTGTACCCACCTGATGAAAAGAGCTGACTCATTGGAAAAGACCTTGGTGCTGGAAAAGATTGAAGGCCAAAGGAGAAAGGGGCAGCAGAGGACAAGATGGTTAGAATAGCATTAATGGACATAAATTTGAGCAAACTCCGAGACATAGTGAAGGACAGGGAAGCGTGGAGTGCTACAGTCCATAGGGTCGTAAAGAGTCAGAGACAACTTAGCCGCTGAACAACAACATATGTTTATTAATACGTTATGTATCTGTCTATGCGTGTGCACATGTATGTATATGTACATGTCAAGTGTATGGGACCAGGGTGAAGTGCAGCTGCTGGTCAGTGTGGGAGGCTGAGGAGTGGCCCCCTCCACCTCTCTGCAGAGCCTCCAGTGGCAGCCAGTTTGAACCCACCACTCTCCAGGGGGTGTGCGTGGCAGGGGGGTGGTGGTGATGCTCACGCTTTTCCTTGAAGACCACTGATTCGGCCCCAGGGATGACGTGTGCTCCCCCTCACCCCCATGCATAGGAGATGCTGAGTGTTAACGATCTAAGGAGAAAGCATCTTCTGCTGTACTAGCTTTTGATTCTGATCCATCTGAGTAACACATAGCCATATCAGTGTTTCTCGAGCACCTTTGAAAAAGCCACAGAGGCTTGTCTGCCACGCTCGATTCATGGAGGGGCCTTCCTGTTCGGCGTGCTGTATGTGTGCCCCTCCTGGTGACTCTGTGTTCTTTCTTTCTGTTTACAAGCTGATGTTTGGGCGCCTGTTCCACCTCTTCCGTAAGTTAGCTGCCCTCAGCCAAATAAGAGATGATTCTCCGCCCTGGCCTTATTTGCATATCTACAGGAGGAAGTGTCATGAGAACACGCTGTGAAAGATAAGAGCAGAACAGGCTTCCAACTGTCTGGGGCGTGTGCCTGGCTGGCTCTACAAATGGGGCTGAGGCTGCAGTGGGTGGGCATGGAGGGGAGTGAGGTGGGGGTCTGGGATGGTTCCCCGTTTCCCCGGGGACATCTCTGGGAGGTGAGGTGATGCTGAATTAGAGCTTCATCCTGGCCATCTCTGAAATAAGCCAATTGTGGTGTCAGTTCAGGCTTTGGAGGCAGGATGGGAATGGGAAAGATGGGAATTAAAGGGGTCAGAGGAAGAGAGGAAATTTTCCTATGCGAAATGAAGAGACACATGGAGGTGAAATCACCCAAAACATTCTCCAAAACTTTCTTTTAACATTCATTGTTTCAAAAGGCATTAAAAATTGTAAGATGGACCACATAAAATTATAAAACCTCTATACAGCTAAGAAGAAAAACATCAATATACAGTGTTAAAAATAAATAACTAGAAAATATATTATAGCATATATCAAAATCTTATGAATAAATAAGCAAAAGATGAATTTAAAAAAAAAGTGAGCCAAAGACATGAAAAGGAATTCACAGAAAAAGAAATACAAATATGTGAAACTTATGAGAATACATTCAACCTTGCTCATAAAGAAAGGCAAATTAAAGCCAGCCATCATCTCTCAAATTTGCAAAAGATTAAAATGTCTGATAACAGCCAGTTGGCAGGGTATGGGGAAATATACACTTTCATATCCAGTTAGTAAGAGACAGGTTGGTAGGAGACACAATGTGACGACTTCATTGGAAGGCAATATTAGTCTCTATCAAAATATACAGTGCCTGCAACCTTTAGCCCAGCTGTCCTCCTTCTAGAGACGTGTCCACCACCGCTTGCAAATGGCAACACTTGTGGTGTTGGTGTGTTTTGAGCACTAGTCTAAATGCTCAATTTACACAAAAAGTTGATGCTGTGTTATTATTCTCCCCTTTTTACTGAGGGGTAAACTAAAGGATTTTACTGAGGATTCACCAAGGTACACAAGAGGTCAGAACAGAGATGTTCACTGCAGCACTATTTATAGTAGTGAAAAGCCCCAAATAGCTACCTATCCAGGCTCCCTTAGTGGCTTAGACAGCGAAGAATCTGCCTGCAACGTGGGAGCCCCAGGTCTGATCCCTGGGAAGGGGAAAATCCCCTAGAGAAGGGAGTGACTCCCCACTCCAATATTCTTGCCATGGACAAGGATAATTCTGTGGACAGAGGAGCCTGGTGGGCTATAGTCCATAGGGTCACAAGAATTGGACACAAGTGAGTGACTCACACCACACACACACACACACACACACACACACAAAACTACCTGTTCATCATCATGGTCTAGTCAAATAAATGATGAACTGGTCATGTGTTGGAACATGACTTGGACAGATTGCTAATATATATATATATATATATTTGGTGAAAAGCAGAAAATTCTAGAACAACATATGTAATATAATGTTATTTGCATTTAAAAGATATGCATCAATTTATGTGTATGTTTAAACATTCTGGAATGATTTACAAAAGGAGTAGGAACTCCAAAGAATTCACAGGACTGGGAAAGGATACATTTTTTTTTTTCATTTTGTACCTTTCTGAGTGGTCTTAAATTTTGTTAACTAGTGAATAACTTCAAAATTTAGTTAAACAGTAACACATAAGTATTGAGTCCTGGGCACCTAGGAGAGGTTAAATGAATGACCGCTTTGTACTGAAGCATCACTTTGATCATTGAAACAACATGAGCCTCTGTGAGCCGGAGTGTGGAGCTGCCTGGGGGTCTAGAGGGGTGGGCAAGTTTTCAGGGTCCGTGAGAATCCCATGTGGGGGAAGTGGGGATGGGAGATTATGGGTGAGAGGATAGAACAGTCATTTCAACTGAGAGTGTAAGACCCAAGTGGTGTCCCCCAAATTCCTTATGCCTGTGGCCTCAGCAGCCAAGCCAGGGGAACTCCCTGGCTGCCCACTGCCACCAGGCTGTCTGCAGGCTGGCTGCCTCTGCTGGACCACCCATCCATGGGCCCCTCCCCCACATACTCAGACCTGACAGCCCCTCTTCCTCTCAAGGCTTTTAGGAAAGGAAAAAGTGGCTCTCCTTCCTTCCCACGTCGGAGTCCTCTGGACCAGAGGAAGGCTGAGCCTCTAGAAAGAGAATCCAGGATTCCTTGCCCTTCTGTGTTAGAAGCTACCCTGAGGCTCACCCTAAGGCTTCTGGGAAAATCCAGCTTTCTGAAGGAATCGTGGCCAGCCTTCGGGAGAACGAGCCCGTGGGGCAAAGTCTCCCGGGGAAGCAGCCACAGAGGGTGGGGGACTTCCACCCAAAGCTGCGTGACCCTCACCCTGGCCAGCGCGGGCCCTCTGTGGCTGTGCCCACCTCCCACTTGGCATGTTCCCACTGTGCTCAACTCCGCTAGGGTCTCGTTCCTTCTTCAAACACCTACTCTGGCTCCATTTTGTTTGGCCAACAGGACAGCCCAGAGGTTGAGGAAGCCCTTCCAAGTGGAGGACCCCCTTTAGATCAACCCGCACAGCTGTCAAGCACCAAAGTAAACCTTGCCCCAGGGACTCCAGCACCTTCCCTTGAGGCTCCTTGAATGCTGGGGGTGGTGAGGTGGGAGGGGGCAAGTGGTGCCTCTGTCCCAGGCCCCTCGACGACCAGAAAAAGGAACGTATAGGTTCTAACTCAGCACTTGGTCTGTTTCAGGTACCGGAATTGTGTTTACACTTACAGGATTCTGCCCAACGAAGATGATAAATTCACTGTTCAGGTGAGTCTTTCAGAAACCTTGAAACGTGACCTTGACTGCAACCTATATTGGCAGCAAAAGAGGAAGGAGGGGAGAAACCGGGTGTCCCAGGCAGCCTAGACGTGGGGCTTGTCTGAGCCTGTCTTTCTCCTAGAGGACCCTGGCTGGGGTTGCTCAGCAGGCAGACTGTGACCCTGCAAACGGACCTGCTCCAGGGCGTGATGGAGCAGGTGCCACAGACACTGTCTGTGTTCATGGGTGTGAAGGGGAAATAACGGGAAGAAGCATGCTCAGATGAGAAGGACAAGTGACAGTGGTTGTTGATTCTTTTCTTCAGTGCGTTCAAATGCGTGAGAGTAAGTGGGCCGTGAAGGAGAGAAGAGAGGGAGCTTGCAGGACAACAGACTGTAGGTTTTGAGAGGCTAGAAGATCACCCTAAGGATGAGCAGGAAATAATACCTTTGAATTCACAGAGACCTGTTTTGTCAAAGGCATCATGACATCTGATTTCCCCATGGAAAGTCCGAACACGTAAAACCCTGATTATAAAGGTTAAAGAGGGAGTTCCCTGGCGCTCCAGTGGTTGGGACTCGGCCCTTTCATTGCTGCGGACCTGGGTTCCATACTTGGACAAGGAACTAAAGATCCTGAAAGCACAAGCTGTGCAACTTGGCCAAAAAAAAGAGAGAGAGAAGGAAGAAAAAGGTTATAGAAGGACACACCAGGTGTGCCGAGTCAGGAAAACCACCCTCCATACGGTTTGTGTGACAAGACCCATGGGTGTGGTGTCATCACAATACACGACAACAGAGATGCAGAGGCCGGGGAGCTCTTTTTATCTGGCTGCCCCGAGACAGCAGGGGGGCGGGCCGAATAAAGGAGGCCATGCTCTCGCTGGTGGGGGCAGAGGAGTGACACTCAGCTCTCTGGCCCCTGGGGAGGGGCACCACCAGGCGGGGTGGTGCCGAGCAGAGCGGCCAGGATAGGCGAGGGTCGGGACACCACATCATGGAGGAGCCATGACGGGACCAGGGGTTTAGTTGAAAAGAAAGTAGAAGTGGAAGGGGTGAGGTGGCGTGCAATCGTTGATTCCGGAGATAAATGGAATGATGCCCTTTGTGCAGAACTAGGATGCAACAGGCTTCCCTGGCGGCTCAGACGGTAAAGAATCTGCCTGCAATGAAAGAAATCTGGGTTCAATCCCTGGGTCGGGAGGATCCCCCGGAGAAGGGCAGGGTAACCCACTCCAGTATTCTTGTCTGGAGAATCCCCATGGACAGAGGAGCCTGGCAGGCTTCAGTCCATGGGATTGCACAGAATCGGACATGGCTGAAGCAACTCAGCACGCACTCAGGAGGCAGTGGGACAGACAAAACTGGGCAATAGGCAGGTCCCTGGGGTACATGGGGCTGCAAAGAGTCGGACACAACTGAGTGCGCTCTCGTGCACACACACACAGGTCAGGCTGAGCATAGCTTCTGGCTTCTTGGTCCTTTCCCATACATGCATCTGCAGTGGTATCTAAAGAACACCCGTTTGAATGTTTTTGGATCGTCTGGGATGCTCCCATGTCTCAGCCTTGTCACCAGGAACACACGTTGGTACCCTAAGACTAGACGGTCTTTTCAAGACTTGGCAGCCACCCATCACTGGGATGGTGGTCTTGTTGTGGGCTCCTCACCTGTCAGGGACAAGACTGCCCAAGGGGAGGCCTGCCTGGGGGGCCGGTGGGGCTCAATGGCCTTGAATTTTCCCCAAGTCTAGGACTGTGTGAACTTTCCCACAGAGGTTGGTGTCCTTGATTGGTGGTTTGCTGAAAGGAGTTTAAACTCTCGAGTTAAAAGTTAGTCGGGGCTTTTGATCTTTTTTCCCCTTGTGGTTTCTTTTATTCCTTCAAAGGGAAGAAGACTTTAAGTATGACTAGGTTGTAAACTGGAAAAGGCCCGACTGTGGCTTCTTGTACAGAGTTTACACTCACGGCTTGTAACCATCTTAAGTTGCACCCAGGTCTGGACCCTCTCGCTGTCACTCCTTGCTGCTGTGACATCGCATTTTCCAGGGAATGGCTGCCAGTCCTGCAGCAGCTTCCGAACCTGGGGCCTCACTAGACTTTGGGGGTTGAAAAGAACAGAGGCTCAGTTTGACTAATGTGTGCAAGGAGTGTGGGCAGCCCTGGGGGAGATGTACAGCGCAAGGAGGGAGAAGGCTGGGGCCTGGACCAGAAGGGCTTGGGGCCCTGCGGTCCAGGGGCTACCTGCCACGACTCAGCCCCTTTTGGGGGGTCTGCCCTGGTCCCACCAACAGGCTCACTACTGAGTTGCCAGTCCCGAGAGGGAAACTGTGGCTTGGCCATCAACGGCTTTCTCTGCAAGGGGCCCCTTTCTTAGCCCGTCTTGGTGAGTCTGCCCTGCTCCCACCAACAGTCTCATTCCTGAGTTGCCAGTCCCAAGAGGGAACCTGGTCGGCTCAGCCATCAAGGGCTTTCTCTGCAATCCTCTGTCTTGGAGCAGGGGCCCACCCATGGCTCGGACAACAGGTAAAGTTGTGGGGTGAGGCATCGTTACCTGAGGCCTACACTCAGCCAGGCAGATCTCATAGAAAAACCGGGCCCTGCTGGACGCATCTTTCCCCAACCCGGGCACTGGGCCTGGGACCTCCTTTTGGCCAAGACCAGTAACCAGGGTACGGGGAGCTGGGGGTGCCGAGGCAGCCTGGGCTATTTGCACTCCTGCAAAGACACAACAGTGCACAAGACGGTCGAGCAGCTGTGCACGAGGAGGTGGTTAAACCACGCGCACGGTCAGGCCAAGTCCCGGGGTTGTCGCAGCTTCAGTACTTACTGATCGGGGCTCATTTTAACTCCAGTTCCTCTTTTCATGTTGAGGCAAAAACCTCATATTCTTTTCTGAGCTTAGCCACAGTTTCTAAATAACTCATTCCTTACACCTGAGTCTGTTGGGTGCCCCCAGAATAGAAGGCTCCCCAAATAAGATCTGGCCTGAAACATTGCCAAGTGAAGCAGCAAAGACTTTCATCTTATTCTAATCGCCTTAGCTCTTCTCATCCGGGGCCTCCCGCTTTTTGTCAAAACCAAAGGAGACACTCTGTCTCTGTTGCTTGCCAATCTCGTGAAGTCAGTCAAGTGACGGTCCCCAGATAGCTCAGGTGGAGGAGCGAGCCTGACCCTTGGGGACTCTATTCTTACTCCACCGTCCCCAGACTTACGAAACATCAGAGATGGGTGGGAAGCATGTAAGCCGTAACTTTATTCAACCCCTGTGCTTTAAAGCATGGAGGTCGCTGAGCCCCACAGAAGTGGGCCATCACGCCCAGGCTCCAGACCTGCCTGACTAAGCCTTCTATTTTTCGACCCCAGAAAGTGTGTCCAAACCCAGCTGGGCGTTGAACGCCTTAGAGAAGGACGGATTCTGTCCCAGGAAGGAGGACAGGGAGGCAGGGAGATGGAACCTCTCAGAGGGAGAGGCTACTTTTCCTTCCATGGTTGTAGATAATAAACGATCAGAGATGACATTTGGCCTTTGCAGTAAATCAGCTGAGGCACCTGGAAGGCAAGCCAACCACCCAGTTCCCAGCTGGGTCAAGTCAAGCTTGTGCCAGCTGTGTGGTCTCGGGCGTGAGTGTGACTCTGCTGTAAAGTGGGGCTCCAAATCAGGCCTCCCAGACTGCAGGTAAAATATGCAGCCAGGGGGAGTGGTCAGTGGCAGGGCTAGGCAGGAGGTGGGGAGAAGGGGGAGCCACCGGCATGGCTTTATTTATTTTTCTCTTTATTTATTTATTTATTTTTTTGGTTATTGATTCTATTGTTTTTTTGGTTTTTTTTTGGTGGATTCATGTCAATGTATGGCAAAACCAATACAATATCCTAAAGTGAAAAAAAAAAAAAAAAAACGCCGGCATGCTTTTAAAGTCTTGATTTGATTTGAGAGAAACAGACCTCGAACAAGACGAGGACACCTATGAATCACCCTAAGTCAGTTCTACCTCGAGCTCAGATGAGGGAGGAGGGAAGAAGGGCAGGAAATGGTATGGAGAGAGAAGGAGAAAGGAAGAGAGAGGAAAGAAGGAACAGTGAAAGAGGAAAGAGGGAGACAGGGAAAGAAAAAGAGAAGAGGGAGGAAGGGACATCCCTGGTAGTGCAGTGGTTAGGACTCTGCTTCCAATGGAGGGGTCGTGGGTTCGATCCCTGGCTAGGGACAAGGGTCCCAGATGCTTGCCCAAAAAGAAAAAGAAAACAAAAAATAAATAAGAGGGAGGAAGAAAAAGTGAAAGAAGAAAGAGGGAGGGGTAGAGATGAGTGGTGGGGGGCAGTTCTGATAGAAAAAAAAAAGAGGGAACCAGGGAGGCACAGAGGCAGCGTAGAGGGGGAGGGGAAGGGAGACTGGAAGTTCTAGAAGGTTCTAGGCAGTGCTCAGGGGTGGTGGGAAGGAGGCTAGTTTGTGCCGATCAGGTACCCTCAGCTCAGCTCCTTGGGCTGAGGGTTTCTACGGTGTCCCCAGCAGCCCGGCGATTTAAGCCGTCATTCAACAGCTGCCCTTGAGCCTGGGAACCTTCCAGACTGGAGGTGGAGCTGCTGGTGCTGGGGGTGGGCAGGACTCTGAGGGCCGGCCCCTCAGTCCCATTTCCCACACCGAGAGTGGGTTTCTCATAAGGCCCCGACTCCCGCCCTGACATGGAAAGGGAAGTGGCCCTCAGAGGAGGAGTGCTGACTCCAGAGTGAGCTCTGGGGTTCCCGAGGCCTTTTGTAATGACCCTCCTCCCAGGGACGTCAAGGCAGGGCGAGCAGTCTTGATGGGTCAGCTGGAATGGGGAGGCCCCAAGGCTGGCACGTAAACAACCCGCTGCCACAGTCCAAGTGCATGGGGCCCTCCAGCTCCATCCTGCGACCCTCCCACCCCTGCTGCTCCTCTGACATCCTTCCACCCAGAAGAATAAAGGAGAAAATAAAAGCCTCTGCTGGTCCACCGTCAAGGTGACGTTTGCTGCAAACTTCCTGTCTTTTCTTGTGGTTGAGATTCTGCCCTGGCTGGTGAGTGTCGAAGTCAAGACAGGAACACAGACTCAGGTTTTAAGGCAACTTTGGGTGAAGAGGGAATTTGAAACCATCTGCCTCATAGTCTCCAGGTATTCTTTCCCCATTTAGAAGAAAACCCCAGTGGCTTGAGCCGTTCAGGCGACAGACTCATGACTCAGTTCCTGGTCCCTGACAGTGGCCGTCACGTTGCTCTGGTCAGTGCGGCTGTTGCAGAGAGAGAAAAAAACAAAACAACTTTCTAAAAGCCATTCCGTCACAACTGTCCGGGAGGGTTGACGGTTGAGCCATTGTTGTTTAGCTCAGGAAGAGGGTGGCAGCTGTTATTGTTCTGAGTGGTCACCAAGTGAAGTAAAAGATTCCGTCTGAGCCGCTGGGCGAAGGATGTGGCTCAAACACAGACTTCCTGACATTGCACAAGAGGAGCAGAAGATGCATGGGCAGAAGAAGCCACGCACGTGGGGCTGCCTCGCGGGGCTCGGCGGCCGTGCGGTCCACAGCAGGGCCCACGGTGTGGTCCACAGCAACCAAGCAGTCCCTTTAGGCTGTGACAGCCACATTCTAGAAGCCTGCATTTTAATGCAATTTTATTTTATTTCATTTTAGCGTAATCTGCTATAGAACAAGGACAGGTCTGTTTCCCAAGCTTCTGGGTATCTCGAAACATTTTCCAGTTGCCATCAGATTCAAAAGGAAATCTGATGAAGATGAAATTCTTCGGGACCAAATTTCCCCTCAAAATTATACCGAGGCGGTGTTCTACTGTCTTCAGAAACTTAGTATACCTGACTTCCCTGGTATAGTGGTCAAGCCTCCATATTTCCAAGGCAGGGTGCGCAGTTTTGATCCCACACGCAGGGAACTAAGATCCCACACGCAGCATGGCGTGGCCAAAAACTAAAAGAAAAAAAATTTTAAAGACACTTAGTATACAAAGTGTATTAAAATACAGTAATCCAAGGCCAAGCTGGTACCAGTCCCACTACAGGGAACCAGGATTTTTCGTTTACTGCTTTGAAGCTGGTGGGAATTCTTTACCACCCTTGTCATTTTCCTTGCATCAATAGTTCCTGAAATGTATTCAGCCTGTTCACTTTGCAAAACCTGGGTCTTTCTTTGTCTCAGAAGACTTTTCTTCTGTTTGATCTTTAGTAAGTGTTGACTCCAGCTCTTCTGGCTTCTATCCGCCCTCTCTACCTCCAAATGACTGTCTCTACCCTTTCCCCCTCCCCGCTCTGCCCATCTTGTCACTGCTTCTCATGCTATAAGCCTTCCAGTCCACCTTGCCCCAGGTGGACCGTTTCTTATTTGTTGCCCAGAGCAGAGCCCACACGGGGGTCAACACTAGCTGTGGCTGGTGGGTTTAAGCACAGGAATATTGCTGTTGTTGTTCAGTCGCTCATCTTTGTGACCCCATGGACTGCAGCGTGCCAGGCTTCCCTGTCCTTCACCATCTCCTGGAGCTTGCTCAAACTCATGTCCATTGACTAGTTGATGTCATTCAACCATCTCGTCCTCTGTCATCTGCTTCTCCTCCTGCCTTCAATCTTTCTTTTCCTAGAGTCTTTTCTAATGAGTCAGTTCTTTGTATCAGGTGGCCAAGGTATTGGAGCTTCAGCTTCAGCATCAGTCCTTCCAATGAATATTCAGGAATATTGTCATGTAACTGCTAGGAATATGATGCAATAGTAATCAATGAGATGTGATGGAAAATGTTCCACAAGGCTTCTGGTAAAGGTTTATTTGTCTTAGGAGAAGACACAGGATGAAAAGGTCCATTTTCTAAGTTTGGAAGCCATTGTAGGATGTGATTGCTAGAGTTGCTGCTGCCATCTTGAAACCAAGAGGGGCAGTCACTGAAAAGTGAGGCCAGGATGCAGAGGACAGACCAGAAAGATGAAATGAACCTGGGTCCTCAATAATGCCATTAAATTAACTGAGCAGGATTAAGCAGCCTGGTTATTGCCTGGCCTCTAGACTTCCTGTTTGTGAGACAGTTAATTCCTTTTTGTTCAAGTATAGCAGTTAAATTGGGTTTTCTGTTACATGCAGCTAAAAGTACCTCAATATGCAAACGTTTGGACTATTCTGGGGGAATTTCAAAGGAGAAAAAGAGACATTTCAATTGAGCATCAGGTTTCACTGCACCAGAAGCTCACAAACCGTGCTCTGACATGTGTATCCCGCTGACATGTGTATCTCCTGTTTTCAGCGCGGCCTGTGCCATGTTGCTAGGATGACTCCTGCCCACCCAGATACTCGTGCCACTTGTCTCCATGCCCTACATCAAACCCTAAGGGGTTTGATATCCCTTTCTCCAATCCTAACCAGAAAAAAACACAAAAACCAATCAGTATTTTAGCAATTACTTGCTTCTTGCAGAATGGTTTAGTGTCTTCTCTAACTTCACTGTCAAGATCAGATTCTGAGTCTAACCTTAGTACATGTAAGAGGCTACTTAGAGCTATCCTACAGAAAAGAGTCTTTCCTCTAAGAAAATAATTGCTGATTACTCCATTGAAAGAGCCACCTGCCTTCTGCCCCCAACCTATGGCTCTCAAACCCCTTACCCTGCTTTATCTTCTTGATGGCACTTGTGAGTATCTAACTTTATATATTTATTGCTTGATTTATTCATTATTTCTCTTAGAGCTGTTCCTGGCATATAGTGGGCATTCAATAGATATTTGTAGATGCCAAGTCATGTCTGACTCTTTTGCAACCCCATGGACCAGGCTCGTCTGTCCATAGGATTTCCCAGGCAAGAATACCATTTGCCATTTTCTCCGGGGAATCTTCCTGACCCAGGGATTGAACCCGCATCTTCTGCATTGCTGGCAGATTCTTCATCGCTGAGCCACTGGGGGAGACCCCAATAGATATTTACTGAATGAATTAATTCTGCTGCCACCCTTAAACATATAGAAAACCTATGTGTTTCATTTAAAATTAGGGCTTGTTTTGCCCTCGCTGCTGCCTATCCACCAGAAAAGGTAATGGCACCCCACTCCAGTCCTCTTGCCTGGAAAATCCCATGGATGGAGGAGCCTGGTGGGCTGCAGTCCATGGGGTCGCTGAGTCGGACACGACTGAGCGACTTCACTTTCACTTTTCACTTTCATGCACTGGAGAAGGAAATGGCAACCCACTCCAGTGTTCTTGCCTGGAGAATCCCAGGGATGGGGAAGCCTGGTGGGCTGCCGTCTCTGGGGTTGCACAGAGTCGGACACGACTGAAGTGGCTTTGCAGCAGCAGCACACTACCCACTGTATCTCCTGACTTGGCACTGATTTTTCATGCCTTGGTCGACTGCCTCTGCATCGTGGGCAGGTTCTCTGTTCCAGTGGGGCCCCCTGGCTGGAAGGTGAGTGCCAGATGAAATCTCAAGCTGCCGCCATGTCTACTAGCTTTTGCTTTCCCAACCACAGAAAGTTGGCCCCAGCTATGGAACCAGCTGTGAGTTGTGCACCGTTTGAGCCATTAACCTTCTTGAATGAGGTTCAAGATGAGCCTGTTCTTAAGCTGAATGGTCATGTTCCAGAATGACTTAGCTGAGACTCTGCACAGCCATTCATTCATCACATATTAGTTGGGCACAAGAAGGCCAACAGTCAGCCTCACAGACCCAGTCTCTGCCTGCACAGAACATTCAGTCTAGAGATCCAGGACTTAGCAAGATGACACCCTGAACCCCAGGTGTGTAGAGCTTAAAGTAGAGGTGTTTTGGGAACCTTCTACAGCAAAAGGAGCTCCTCTTAAACTGGAGGAAGCAAATGGCCCAGCCAATCCTTCCTACAAATCACCTCCCTCTGTTCTATGTTCCCCTAGCACTTGCCGTCTTCCTACCACCACGCCCTTGCCGTGTGGGGTGGTACTCAGCCCTGTGGCAGTCTCCCACGGGGGACAGTGGGTGCCTCGGGAACAGTGAGGGTCTCTCTCATCTCTGTGTCTGCCCTGGAGCCCGGCCCAGGGCAGTCTTCATGACCATTGGCCAAATGAAAGGCCCAGCTTAACCTGGCTTGAAAGATGGTGTCCCAATTTCCCTCTCGGTGCTCAAGAAAACTTTCGAGGTTAACCTTAACTCCCTCGCCTGGGTCTTAGCAGAGATGAGCCCCATTTTGAGCAACCCCAAGAAATCCAAATTTCTCACCCCCCTCAATATTAAATTAATTAGTAGGTCATCGCTTAGTCATTTTCTACAAAGGGATTTACCAGAAGAGGTTGTTAAGTAAGAAGTTTCCAAAGCCCCTTCATTTCTTCCTCTCCTGACTGTCCAAGTAAAAAAAATTCCAGGAGGCTGATGGTGATCAGAGTGTTCCCCTGTCTTTCGATAATATTTGTGCTGCCTCATGATTTGGAGGGAAAGCTCTAAAGTCTTGGAGACATGTGTTTCCCCAAATCCAATGACTGGCAAGTGAGGCCTGAGCGCCTCACATTGGGACAAGGAAAAGGTGCAGTTCCAGTCCTTAAAGAGGGAGATCAGGCATTTAAAAGAACAGATCTAAATGTTCTTTGGAAGTCTGCAAGGAAGACCAGTGGCTAATCCGGAAACCAGACAACAAAATCACTCTCTCTCCTGGAAAGGCATTGAGCGGATAGTCAGTCATGTCAAAGCTCTTCCCTGCCCCAGGATCTTTGCACCTGCCCTGGCCTCCCCTGACATCACCCCATAGCTGACTGCCCCAGTGTTACTCCCAGGTCTCCTCATCCAAACGCATGCCCTCATTATTTTGTTTTTCTGTATAACCCTTATCATTGTCTGCAACGGGATTAGTTCCTATTGCTGCTATAACAAATTACTATAAATGTGCTGCTGCTGCTGCGGCTAAGTCGCTGCAGTCGTGTCCGACTCTGTGTAACCCCAGAGACGGCAGCCCACCAGGCTTCCCCATCCCTGGGATTCTCCAGGCAAGAACACTGGAGTGGGTTGCCATTTCCTTCTCCAGTGCATGAAAGTGAAAAGTGAAAGTGAAGTCGCTCAGTCGTGTCCGACTCAGCGACCCCATGGACTGCAGCCCACCAGGCTCCTCCATCCATGGGATTTTCCAGGCAAGAGGACTGGAGTGGGGTGCCATAGCCTTCTCCTACCATAAATGTAGTGGTTTAAAAACATTACAGATGTATGATCTTACAGTTCTGAGGGTTGGAAGTCTGACATGGGTCTCACTGGGCTACAGTCAAGGAGTTAGCAGGGCTGTGATCCTTGACTCATGGCCCATTTCTCCATTGTCAAAGCCAGGGATGGCCAGTCACGCTTTGTCACCATGCCACCTCTCTGAGTCTGACTCTCCAACCTCCCTCTTTACCTTATGAAGACCCTTGGGATTGGATTGGGCCACCTAAATAATTCAAGATAACCTTAATTCCCTCTGCATCTCAATTCCCCAATACCACATAATAAAACACTATCATAGGTTCCAGGCTGCATTGAGACATGGGCATCTTTGAGGCACTGTGGTTCTAGCTCCCTCAGTGACAGTCTTTGTGATTTATTGACCCACTCGCCTCTCATCTGTCTCCACCGTAAGGATGAGCTAAGACCTTGTCTGTCTGGCTCACATCGGTATCTGTAACCTCTGGGAGAGCATCTGGCACAGATTAGGGCTCAGTAGTGTTAGGCACTCAGTGGTGTCTGACTCTTTGCGACCTCATGGGCTGCAGCCCGCCAGGCTCCTCTGTCCATGGAATTCTCCAGGCCATAATACTGGAGTGGGTAGTCATTCCCTTCTCCAGGGGATCTGCCCAGCCCAGGGATGAACCCTGGGTCTCCTGCATTGCAGGCAGATTCTTTACCATCTGAGCCTCCTAAGTATTTGCTAAAAGCTTGAATGAGGCATAAATATATGAGTGAGAGAGGAATGGCTTCCATTTCTTCACATGTAAAAGAAAGGGCATGGACTAGAGACCTCCAAGTGCCTGCGAGCTCAGAATTCTACAATTCCTCCTATAACAAGAACATCCACAGAGAGGAGTAGAGAGTGACGGGGGCTGCTGTTTCATAATCTGCTCTGCCTACATGCAGGGGTGCAGTGGGCACACCAGGACGGGTCTGGAAAGAACTAAAGGCAGCGGGGGAGTTTGGGGGCGGGCTGCAGAGTTAATCAGGAGCTGCCCCAGGCTTCATCTGCCCCGAGGCAGCTCCTCTGCAAGCTGACTCCCAGGCTAAGGACGCAGAGCTTGTCTGCCAGCTGCCATTTCTGTCTCCCTCAGAGTACCTCGAGAGTTTCACACAAAGAAAAGCAAGCTGGAAAGGAGAGCATCTCGGGGATATGTAATTAAGGTTAAAAATATCCCTCCAAAGCTCCTGGCAATGGGGAAACGGAGGATGCGCCTGTACCCAGGACCACTGGGACCACGACGGCTTTTGGAAGATAATGATTAGTCCATGTTCTTCGTGTATCGATGAGCTTGTACAGCTATAATTACAGCTGTATCCAAGCAGTGCCAAGAGATGAATGGCTCAGTTCTTGGAGGAGGGGAGTTTAAACAGGGCAGTCTCTTAAATACAGGACCTTTGCTGAGGGTGAGAGAAAAGGGGAAATGGAAACAGTGAAGAAGATGAGCTTCCTGCTCTCGTCTTTCGGAGGGAAATGGCTATTTTGAAGGTGAACTTTGCATGCTGGAGGAGGGCTCAGACACCCATGGTGCCCCTACTTTCCCCATCGCCCACCCCCTCCTCCCTCTTGAGATGGACTGAGCCAATCACAGAGCCCCAGGCCTGGGACAGTCTCTGGCCCCCAGCTGGCCCAGGACACATCCCCACTGCACACCCAGCCCTCTGCACCCCTGGGCCCCACCCCATGCTTTGCACTTCAGTGTTTATTCCTGCTGGTATAGGTGAACAGATTTGGCCCCCATGATGAAAATGGTTACACAGCAAGAAGCAGAAAAATAAATAAAGCGGCATGTCCTGAAAGAAATGGAGATATAAGTAGATTTCCAATGTGAGAGCAGCTTGAAGTCTGGGTGGTTTTCGCCCAGCCAGGCAGGAACCACAAAATTACTCTCTGGACTAAGTCTTCTTTTTTCTGTATTAAGGATTCCTGCAGATCAACATTTGTTGCCTCTGCTTTTTCTCTTAGGAAAGACACAAGAAGGCTAAGGAAGTTCAAACTGAAATATGAAACAGAAATAAAATCCCCTGACGTTGAAACATGGCCTTGCTTCTTCTGGGAAACTGTCACTGTAAATGCATTTCTCTGAAATTTAACTTTAGAAACTGTAATATATTTGGTACCTCGAAAATAGTTGTAAGGACCTTATGTGAAGAGCTTTGAGCACCCACTGAGGCAATCTTTAAATGTCAACGGTCCTATGATATTTGGGGGGAGAAAAAAAATTTGCCAAAATTTGGCAATAACAGTATCATGCCTGGTCAGCTAGAGTGAATGGTACACAATTTTAAGTGTGCTGTGAGTCTTAAAATGAAGGTAATCAAAAGATACAAACCTCCAGTTATAAGACAAATAAGGGGACTTCCCTGGTGGTCTAGTGGTTAAGAATCCACCTTCCAGTGCAGGGGATGAAGGTTCAATCCCTGGTTGGGGGACTAAGATCCCACATGTTGTGGGGCAGCTAAGACCTGAGCCACAACACAGGGCCAGTGCAGTCAAAAACAAAAAGATACATAAGTCCTGTGGATATAATGTACACCATGGTGACTACGGTTACTAACTGTATATTTGAAAGTCGCTGACAGACTATATCTTAAAATAATGAATTGTATGTTTGAAAGTCGCTAAGAGACTATATCAAAAGTTCATATGGTAAGAAAAGAAAACGTAACTTATGTGCAGCAATAGACGTTACCCTGACATATCGTGGCAATCATTTTTCAATATATACAATTGTGTACACCTGAAGCTAATATAATATTATATGGCAATCATGTCTCAATTTTCTTTAGGTTAAGAAAGTTATTGGGAGTGTTGCCTAGGAACAGATAGTAATAATATAGTAATAATAGCCACATTGCTTAGAGTCCTGACGCCATCCAGAGCTCCCTCCTACTGCCCTCTCCTCTCAGGGCGATTTCGGGCCACACATCTTTGGCTGCTGAATCTGTTCTCACTCGTGCCTCCTGGTGCCCTTCTTTTGCCTCCCACCCTATTAGCCCTGAGCCCTCCCTGGGGTCTGAGAACCAGACGTTGTTCCTCAGCCCCGTAGAGCCCAGGAGATTCTCTAGAAACTGGGGAATGCGGCAGCCACTGGCCTCACGTGGCCGTTGAGCACGTGAAATGTGGCTGGTCCAAATTCAGATGGACAAAATGTAAAGTATACACCAGATTTCAAACACTTAAAAAAAAAAGAAAATATGTAATAGAGCTCATAGTAATTTTGCCCATCGAAATCCTAATATTTGAGATGTAGTGGGTTAAATAAAATCTAATCATCAAATTAGTTTCACCTGATCTTTTAAAATTCTTTTTAATAAGGCCACCAGAAAATTTGAAATCACATATAAGTCTCACTTTTTTTCTTAAAATTAGCTAGCAATTGCTCTAGAACCTTGCTACTCAAAGTGTGGTCCTCAGACTAGCAACAACCGTTGATCATCCTAGAGCATGTTAGAAACGCAGACAATCAGACCCAGGCGTACTGGTTCAGAATCAGCATTTAAGCAAGATCCTCAAGTGATTCATGAAGATCAGTGTTAAGGTCTGAACACCATGTGAGGTCAGGGAGGTGGCAGGAAGTGTCACATGGAATGAGAAAGAATGCACACCAGCGCTAACACCTTGGAGGGCAAGTTGTCACCATCCATGAACATCCGTGGCACCTGGTCCACATAAGGAATGACCCTCTTCCCATAGGAACGTGTCCAACAGGTCACGTGGGCAAAGACATTCACTGCCGCATCACTTCAAAACAGGGACCGAGGAGAACCAGCAAGCCACATAACTGTGATGAGCAGGGAATCGTTACATGAAGCGAAATGTGAACAATTGCTTAAAAAGTTAAGGTAGACCTGTGTGTAATAGGTTGGAAACATCTCCAAAATTTAAAAGAAGAAGGTGCAAGATGATATTATCATTTGAGAGTTTGGGGTTTTGTTTGCTAAGGGGTAGAATATATACACATTACTGCACAAACATCAGAGTTGGCAGAAGAGTTCTCTGAAAAATGTTAACAAGAATAGGGGTTACCATTTGGGGTTACCAATGGGAGGAGGGCTTCTACTTTGCAATTCATAACTTTTGTACTATTTTGATTCTTTTTAACCATGGCCAAGACATAACTTTTATAGTAATACTTTTTAAAACTTTTCACTTCTTGTCCTTATTTTAAAAAAAATTTTATTACAGGAAACAGGATTGTCCCAGAAATCTTGGAGGGTAGGGTTGCTGTCATGTGGGGTCCCAAATAGGACTCCCAGTAGAGAAAACTGGGGGTGAAAAGGTTGAGATCAGGTTGATATGAAGGGTTTGAGCACTGGGCTGGGAGTTTAGAGTCAGTTCTGTAGATAACAGGGTGCCACGGGGGTGGGGAGGTGGTGGTTGCTTGTTTTTGTGGTTTTTTGTACAGATTGAGATGAAATTCACATAACACAAAATTAATCATTTTAACATGAACGATTCCGCAGCACTTAGTACATTCACAATGTTTTGAAAAAAGAAAAAAAAAAACCTTTTTAAAAATTACCTTTTATTCCTTCAACCCCTCTAGGAAAAACATGTGTTGAATTTAAACCACTCAACGCATAAACTGGGTGGTGGGGTAATTTCTTGAAAAATGTGTCGCGTTGTTGTGTAAAACTCTACTAGAGATGGCCGGGGACTGAGCCCCCAAGGCAGGGCCCCCAAAGCCCCATGCTTGTTCTCAAGCAGAGCTCTTCCAGGTCGGGGCAGGTGGAGACACCCCGGCATCAAGACCCTTGTCTGAGGATGGCAGGCCTACCTACAACAGTTGCTGTTTTCTTTCTCTCTTTCTTCCTATATATATACTTTTTTTTGCTTTCTTTTTCAACTCAAGAGAAACATGAATATATCTTTTTACAAGCATTCAAACAAAACAGAAGCACAGAGTAGAAAGTGAAAGCCTGCCCTCCCCCACCCCTCCCCCGCCTCCCCCCTCCTCTGCAAGGGGAACCACTGCCAGCAATTCAGCATTTGCCACTTTGGGTGCATTTACATAGAAATTTGAGCCTGTACAAATGTATAGGGGTTTTGATTTTTTCTTATAAATGAGATCATGATGTTCATATTGTACTGCAATTTGCTTTCTTCCCATAGCAATCTGTCTTTGAGATCCAGCCTAAATTTGTTCATATACCTTTGTGCTTTTCAATTGTCATACAATATACTTCATCCTCCTCCTCTTAGACAATTTCTTTCTTCTTTTTGGTTATTACTACAAAAAAAAAAAAACCCAATACTGCAATAAGCAGTAGGTTTTTCTGTGCTGTGCACGTGTGGAGGTTCCCTTTGGGATGAACTATTCCGAGGCTGAAGGAATGCACTCTACAATCTGTGTGTTGTAGATACAGCCAAAACAACCTGCCCAAACCTCTTCCAATGAATCATCTCACACCTGATACCACTCTGCACCCATCATGTCCCCCGTCTTCTCAGTACTAGACATTATCTCAATACTGGACATTATCAGCATCTATTACTTTCATCAAACAGTGGGGGAAAATGCAATCTCAATATTTGATTTTGCATTTTCCTCTTTAGAAATGGGACCATCAGCCACTGATGGTCCAGTGGCTAAGATTCTGCACTCCCAGTGCCGGGAGCCTGGGGTTCCATCCCTTGTCAGGGAACTAGATTCCACAGGCTACAGCTAAGACTTCGAATCTGCAAAGATCCTGCATGCTACAACGTGGACCCAGTGCAGCCAAATAAATAAGTATCAATATAAAGAAATGAGCATAACTGTATTTTCACATATGCATTGGCTATGTATATTTCTTTTCCTATGAATTAGCTATTTATATTCTTTGTCAGTTTTTTCCTTTTAAAAAATCTTTCTGACTATAAAAAGCTCTTCATATGTTTTGCATATTAATTTTTTGCTGGTTCCAATGTAAATATTTTCTCCCAGCCTGTCATTTTTTAAAAAAACTTTATGGTTCATTTGTCATGTGGAAGTTTATAACTTTTTTGTAATCAAATGTTTTCATTTATGGATTCTGGGTTTGTGAATCACTCCTCTCAATATCATTTATCCAGGGAAAATATTATTTTCCCCTACACTTTTATAATAATCTTTTATGTTCAGCTCTTTATCTTGGCATTTGGTGAAAAAGTAGAGTCTATCGCCATCTTCTAGGGAGAGCCACACCGTTGATTAAATAACCCATCCTTTTCCCATTGATTCACTATGCCACTTATCATGTGCTAAATTCACTTAGTCCTACTCTAGGGAATCTTCCTTCTTTCGCTGACTGATGAATCTAGTCTTGCTTCAGTTCCGTAATGTTTTTGTTGCTGCGACTTTATTGTGTGTATCCCAGAGACCGAGCTCTATTTATTGTTTTCTTTATTCTTTGGTGGTTTCCATGCATTTTCTTCTCCAGATGAATTTTACAATCAGCTTTAAAGGGCCCTAAAAAAAATCCAACTTGAATTTTTATATAATTGCATTGAGTTTATAGATTAATTAGAAGATAGCTCATATCCTTATACTGTCAAGTCCTGTCAGAGAATGGAGCATCTCTTCCATTTATTTAGATTTTCTTTTCTATCTCTCTTGTACTGTCTTTTTTATTTTCTCCATAGAGTTCTTACATCTTCACTGTTACTGGATGTGATGTTTTAGCTGCCTTGGCAAACAGAATCTGTCTTTTCCATGGCATTTTCTGGTTAGGTTTTGCTGGTGTCTGTGTTATGACTTTTGTAGGATGGGCGTGCATAATCTTTCTGAGTTACTGAATTCAGTAATTCGGCAATTCTGAATTAATGGTTATGAGTTTTAATCACTTTTTGAATGCGTTCTTTTGACATCCCTGGGTACATGATCTTGTGTACATGATACTGATAGATTTGTCTCTTCTTCCCAATATGAGTCATTTGCAGGGAGGGAAGTTGCTTTGGCTTGTTTCATGTTGCCTGGCACCTACGGTGAAGTGATGTACATTAGTGCGAATGACATCCCCTGTTTGTCTTGCTCCTGATTTTGGAGGATGCTTCTGCTCTGGAAGGAGGATGCATAACAAAGACAAGGAAATAAAAATTCAATAAAGGGGAAAAAGGCCAAAAATGGCAGTGCCAAGAAGGGACCTACCAAACACTGCCCAAACTGGAATGGCAGGGTGGATGGGATACTGACAAGCATTGCCACGGTGTCGGTGCCCAGGACGGTCTTCTCTGTACCCCAGCCCCTTGCTCTAGATCACTGAGCTCTGGTTTGACCTGGTTCTGCCTGTCATCCAGCATATTTGAGATGCCTCCTAGCTTGGTGGTAGCCTCAAAGTAATAAATCTACTTTCTGGATCCTAATTGGAATTGCTGATGTAAATGAGAGGGAGACCCCAATAGCAGCAGAAACCTACGTCCAGACTGACACTGGCGTCTTCTCCGCTTAGCCAATATTCCTCCACGTGGTTCTTAACAAAAGATCACCAATGAAGAGCACAAAATGCTTTATTGAAATCTATGTAGATTATACCAGAGAGCACAAACTGGCAGCCCCTGCATTGGATTTGGTGCTCTCTTTGCCTGACAATTTTTTTTATTATGATTTTTTTTTTAATTCAGAGATTTTGGAAATTCCCTGGTAGTCTGGTGATTAGGATTTAGCACTTTCACTGCCAGGGCCTGGGTTCAATCCCTGGTTGGGGAACTAAGATCCTGAGAGTCACACAGCATGGGCAAAAAATAAAAATAAATAAAAAACAATAAAAATAATTTTAAAATATGGAAATTCAGAGATTTTACATAATACTGAATTTTTAGCTTCCCTAGAAAATTTGGAAGCTGACAACCTGAGACCCACATGACCCTATGTGATGTCCCTGGAGCCGAGTGGAAGCTCCCACCTTTCACGGAGGCATTTCACTCTGATGTGTCACAGTCCCCACCTCTCCCTACTGTCTCACTCGCAGCCAACTCCTCTTGTTTATATCACCTGCCCTGCCTCTGTAGGCAACTGAGCCATAATCTCTGTCAGATGCAAGAAATGATCTAGTTCATCAGACTAGCAAACATAAATTGACCTTCTACTCTGTTAACAGTAGCCAGCTTGGTCTCTTCCCAGTGACCTCCTGCTGGCTCCAAGGGTCGCGCCTTGCTTTAACGTGTCTTACCAACCATGCTGTCAGTAAGCTGACCTAGCATCTCACCTGGGGTGGACGCCAAGCTCACTCAACTGCAAACCACAAAAGAATCCATCCCGCCCATTGCGCGCATCACAGCTTCCGGTCCTTGCCTCTTTGTCCTTCCCCAGCGCTGAGCTCTCTCAGTGGACTTCTCTTCCTTCCTTGGAATGAGGCTTGGATTCTGTAGAAGCAGGCATCGTTGCATTCCCCCTTTCTGCCCGGGGCTTCAGTCTCACGGTGGAAGGGTGCCTCTGTCACTTCCTCAGAGCAGAGGAGCCTGCAAACGGTGACTTTCAGTTCCTCTGCAGGGCAGATGTTTACCCCCAGCTGCCCATCCACTCCTGTCTGCCTGCCCTGAGCCGCCGTCCCCCAGAGGTCAAGGGTGAACGCCGCTGGGGGCCTGGACGGCCCACACGTGTCACCGTGCCCTGCCAACCACAACACTTTGCTCTTCTTCCTTTTCAGCGTCTGGTAGCTTCAGGCGATCCCACCCCCCCAGCAAGGCAGGCTGAAAGCTTCCTGTTTTGATCTGTGCCTTTGCCGTCTTCATTACAAAGTGTTTTTTTCCTCACTGAGCAGTAATCCCCTCTGCTTTCCCACCAAGAAACGTTAACCATCTGGTGTCGACGGTATTTCTTCCTGATCCAGCGTCGCTTCCAGAGATCGGGGCCACGCAGAGGGTGAGGCACGCACGTGTGCACAGGAAGCCAGTCCTCTAAGAACTGAGAGAATGATTTTGCTAGTGATGAATGGCACGGGGCCCCCCCGCATTGGCAGACGTTTGACAGCCGGCTCTCCAGGGAAGAAAGCAAAGCCCTGATCTGCAGTGTTGGCCAGTTTCCGTGGCGTGAATGCTCTCACCAGCGCCTCCACCATAGTGGAATCATTTAACAACAAGCTCTTGGGATTCCGGAAAAAAAATTGGCTTTTGAGCCAGAACAAATAGGCACAGGTGGGCCTCAGCACATCCCTAGTCCGTGATAAACTCATGCTGGCTATTGCCCAGCGAGGTCTGCTGCCTCTGAGACCACAGATGTCTTTTTTTTTGTCTTTTTTTTAACTACAGCAGGTCTTAGTTGCAACATGCAGGATCTTTAGTTGGGGCATCAGGATTTTCAGTTGTGGTGTGCAGGATCTAGTTTCCTGACCAAGGCTAGAACTCGGGCCCCCTGCATGGGGAGCACAGTCTTAACCACTGGAGCACAAGGCAAGTCCCTGCAACCAGGCAGCAAGCTCAATCTCTTAATCATGTCCGACTCTTTGCGACTGTTTGGACTGTAGTCCACCAGGCTCCTCTGTCCTTGGGATTCTCCAGGCAAGAATGTTGGAGTGGGTTGCTATTTCTTCCTCCAGGGGATCTTCCCGACCCAGGGATCAGACCCACGTTTCCTGTGTCTTCTGCCTTGCGGGCAAATTCTTCACCCACAGAGCCATTGGGGAGGTTCCCCTGGAACCACAGATATCTTAATTAGAGACTCCTGTAACTTGTTAGGGCTCAGACAGATTAATAATCACTTCCACTTTACGTAGAGCCCATTTAATCCCCAGACCCTCATTTATACATTATTTCAATTCAGTTTTACCCATTCCTTTTCATCACATTTGGAGAAGATATTTTTTTCTACCTAACTCTTGTTATTTTTTCATTCCTCTGAGCTTCAGCTTACTCATCTGAAAAGCAGGAGTTGATACTGTATTAATTAGCATATTCAACACCGAGCAGATACTCCCTTGATGATAGTGGAGCCATGTTCTGGACTTATTATACAAGCCCATTTTAATACCTGGCTGAGTAGATCTGAGAATCCTCATTCATGAACCAGAAAACTGGCTCAGCCTTAGATAGCTGAATGCCATTCTCCAGGCCCTACAGCTACTGAATGTTGGAGCTAAGGTCTGAATTTGTGACTGTTGTGGTCTGTTTTTAAAAGATTAGCTGCAAGAATTAAAAATACAAGACTTCTATCTAAGAATCTATATTTGAATCTTTCCTTGAATGTTTTGAAATTTTGGCAACTCTTGGGAATGTAACTGGAGCTCGGCAGAAGCTGGACCCTTTCAGTGGACGTTTCTCCCATGTGTCATAGTCCCCACCTCACCCTAGGGCCTCACACCCTGCCTACTTCACTCACACATCGGGCTTCAGATTTCGTGCCTTTTCTTTCGGGCCACACTGCTTTCTAACTGAATATTACTTCCTCTTGCCACTTTTCCCTTCCCATTTGACCAAGGAGGAAACTGAGACCCAGAAGATTTTGGTAATTAGTTCAGGTCAAATCAGAAAGGCCACAACAAAGTACCCTACTTTTGCAATCAGATTACGTGATCAAAGCCACAGCGCCTTCTCACTATAAAGCCGAGTCTTCACAAACTGTTTTAATCCCTCCTAGCCCCACCGTGAGCTTGCATAACCCTCCCTTTAACAGGCAACCACTGAGTGGGTGTCTTTGTATCTGAATAGGTTCTTACAAAATACATACTGCTGTTTGGCATCCATGCATTGACAATGTGCTGAGTGATGCCCGAGTCCTCATTCTCTTTTCTACTCTCTCCACCAAAGGACCCTTGTATGTTGCCACATACACATCCGGTCTGCTCCTAGCTGCTGCATAACACGCCCTTGTACACCTGGGCCACACTCTGCCCATCCACTCTCCCCATGATGGGCACTCAGCTCCCCCAAGTTCTCTCTACCACGAAGAAACCTGTGATGACCATCCACGTAGGTGGCCCGAGGTAAGCCCTGGAGAACAGGCCCAAGGGTCATGGGATAGTCACGTATTTAGTTTGTCGAAATTGTATCTGATTGTTCTCCAGAATGGCTGCACTGGTCTACGCTCCTGGAATTCCTTATACAACGCAAGATGTTGAGGGAGGAAGGAAGGGAGAGAGGCTTTTAATTATGTAATATCCATTAGTAAATAAGGTCCTTTGGGTGGAGTTAAAAGTAGGCTTCCTCATACCAAAGATTTCAGAACACTGCAGGCTGAGACATTGGAGGACAACAGCCTTTCAGAGTCCAGGGGCACAGAACTGAGAGTAAGGGCCCTGAGACCTGAGTTGGGGTCCTGGCGCTGCTACTTACAAGTCATCTGGCCTTTCTGAGCCTCAGTTTCTTCATCTGTAAAATGGTAAGACTGACAGAAACTTAAGTAAGTTTGACTGGCTTCTCAAAACAATATTCATCTCCTCATTCATTCTCAATGTGGAAGTTTCTCATGATTCATTTTGTCACCTCAGTACCGAGTTTCCGAGCATATCCAGTCTCACTTGACACCCTATATTCCCTCTTGGCAACTTAGGGACTCACAGGATCAGAGGCCCCATCACAGAGTTAAGTTTTCAACTGGTCTGTGCAGAGTGAGGTAGGATATGAGCTGAGAGTCTGCTGAGCCCAGCAGGGAGAGAAGTAGGGAGCAGGGGGTGGTGGTCCTCATGGGCAGTCACATTTGGGGAAGGAAGAGGAAGCTAAGGACTTTAAGTCTGATCAAGTCTTCCATCAAGTGAGGGTCCAAATTCCTTGCTGTTGGTGAGGGGCTTGGGTTGAGGGTAAATCCTTGGATCAAGCTGTGGATGGAGGTTTTAAGACAGACAAGTCAAAGGACTGATTTGGGGAGTTGACCGTCAGAAGTCAAGTTCTTTCAGAAGCAGACCGCTAGCTTGGGTATCAGTGATTGATTAAAGAGAGGGTCCCCGGAGGATCAGGTGAGAGAGTGGAGGACACAGGATGGATGAAAAAGAGAAGCCAAGCAAAGGTACAATTTCAGGTGAAGTCTCAAAGCCAGCCTGACCCTACAGGGAGCTCTGGAGTCAGAATTACACCTCCGGGTTTGTTCTGCATCAAAGCGAAGAGCTGGGTTGCATCCAGGCATGAGTTAGCTGGTTCGGGCACAGAGAATCAGACTGCCCGGCTTCTCCTGGATCTCCCTTGAATGAGGTGGCTCCAGTTTGCAAGCAGAATCATTTAAGGTTGCAGGTTCAAGCCTTGAGCAGCAAAGCACAGAACCCCCAGGAGAGAGGGGGCAGGGGGCATAGATGGTAAAGGGATCTAGGGATTGGGTGAGACACCTACCACATTCCATATAAGGACCTGAGTGTGATGAGAAACCACACCTTTATATCAACCCCAGTACTATGCACGTGCTGCTCAGTAACTCTACCTGCCGTGATGCCTCCCTCCTCCTTCCCTTCAGACTTGCCTTTGTCAGCATTTCCTCTCCTGGTCTCGTGACCTGGGCAATCACTGTCCAGCCTTTGCACTTCAGCGTAAGTGTTGTCTCTTTAAAGACACCAGGCTTGGTCCACTTGCAATACCCTCCCAAGGCACTGACTTCTTTCAGCCTCTGCAGCTTGTCATTGTTCACTTGTTTATTGTCTCACATCTTGCTTCCCTGCTAGGCTGTGGGCAGGGCCTGGGTCTGTGTCGATTCCTGTCGAATGCCCCTAGCCTAGCCCTGGGTGGGGCACGTGGTAAGAGGTTAGCACAGGTGGGTGGTCTGCCTGCTGGCTTGACAAGCCACCAGCTCTGGTCTACTCCAGCCCTGCCCAGGTGCAGAAGGTGGACTGACAAGCTGATCCCAGACAGTGGCTTTGAGAGGCAGGGCCTACAGATGTATAGGGAGTGGAGGGAGAGGTGGGGACAGGATCTCTGGTGCCACAGTGGCGTTCAGACTCATCAGAAAGATGACAGGGCCCCGAGAGGCCTGGAGGTCTACAGGAAGGATGAGGTACCAGGACAGTGGCCTCTGGAGACCAGGTGTGCAGAGAATGTGGGTGTGCTCCTTGTGGCAGGTCCTGGGGATGATACAAGGTGTGTGACATTGAACACGTTACCTAACCTCTTAGAGCTTCAGCTTTCTCACGGGTAAATGGAGAAATTATGTCATGAATGTTCGATAAGAGGAGGTAGCATTTCAGGAAAAATTCATTCTTCTCTTTGAACTTGTATTTGTCAGCATTTGCTGTGTAACAAACACTCAAAAAATCTCAGTGGTTTACAGCAACATTTATTTTCCTCTTTTGGGGCTGTTGGTTGAGCTAGGCTGGGCTCTCCTGAACTCAGCTGGACTCCGGGTTTCCAGTTAGATCTGGGCCTGCTCCTGCTCCTCACATCTTTATTCTCGGCCCATGCTGGGGGGCTGGAGGCTTACTGGGTCACCTCATCTCATCAGATCACAGAGGCCCGGGAGTGGCAAGCAGAGACCCACAATGTCCATTAAGCTCTGAGGTGGGAACGGACACTTTGGCCTACAATGCATTGATCAAAGCAAGTGGCATGGCCAAGCCCGACATCAATGGGACAAGGATGTAAGTTCTTTGTGCTCTGGTGCAGTGACAGCACCCTAGGTACCATGATGGAGGCTGTGGCTGCAAAATTCTACAGCAGGGCACCCCTCTTCATCCTCCCAGCGTCTGTTCATCTGAGTGCTTAGAGAAAGCAGAGAGACCTTTTCCATAGTTAGCTGACAACCTGTCTGTGATGCCGGGTGTGATTTGATTTCTAAGCTGTCAGCTGTGCCTCTCCTGACAAAGAATCCATCCTCTCCCAGGGTCTTCATTGTGGGCCCCCAGATGAGGTTTCCACTGTTGAGGCACACAGACTGCGTGCTAGCAGGTAGCGCTGTCGTCCTCTGCCCTCTTACTCTGACTACGATGACACCAGCCTCAGACGATGCATCTGAGAGCTGTCATTTCAGTACCCGCCAGAGGTGTAAGTCCCCCTGCCTGCAGCTCCTTTGATGTGAGCGGTTCAAAGCACTTTATCAGCCACTCAGTCTGCAAGGAGAGTGCACGACTTACTCCCAGGGCTCAAATATTAGAAAGTGAAAGGCAGAGATTTGGGGCTTTATTATGATCACAACATTCCAGTGGGGATCTCACTCATGGACAAAAAAACTGAACGAGCCTACAGGACACCCACGACTAGGAGCTGCTCTGTTGGGTATGTGGCCGGTCAGGGGCAACCTGGGGAGGAAGGGCTACAGAAAGCAAGTGGTGGGGGGCTGCAGGCCCAAGGAGGGCCGGGGGTTGAGAAATGGGGGTGTCAGCCCTAAAACTCAGGGAACGATGTAGATGCAGAAGTAGGCGTGGAGACTGGCGGGCGAGCAGAGCCCATGCCAAGCGGTTCTGGGAAGTCTGCCCAAAAACAAGGCAAGAGCAAAGCTGAAGAACCCAGCCTCAGGCAACAGGGGCTGGCTGGAACAAGGTAGATGGGAGACCCCAGCCTGCTGGCTGGGCATGAGACACAGCCCACCCCCAGCAGTGCGGGGACTTCTGGATCTGGGCAGAAAGGGGCCCAGGGGCTCCTCGCTGTGAACTTGGAGCAGTGATGTCCCTCTAGCTGCCACTGGTGGTGGGGTTGGGCTGACCTGACACCCAGTTTCTCCCTTTCTTCCTTTAAGCTTCATGCCTCCTCCCAGAGTTGCCACATCCCTCCCTTCTGCTCAGAGAAGGCTCAGAACAAGACTGGTGTTGGTTCTTACCCTCTTCAAACCCCCAGACAAGTGGCTTTAGGACCCTGCCCAAGGGGCAGGTAGTAGAGACAGGACTGTGCCCACAGATAGCAAGTGTCAGCCACTCCCCTCCTGATACCACCCACCACAGTGTGGAAGGGGCCCACTGCCACCCTGGATAAGAGCTTCGCCCACATGCGAGCTTTCTCACCACCAGCCGCCTGCTGAGCTGCAGGAGGCTGGAGTCTGCGTGAGGATCTCCTGCCACCTGGTCGCTCCCCGAGTCGACAGGGCCCCGTGTCTGGTCCCCGCCCTCGTGTCTAGCTAGAAAGCCCCCCCCCACCACCTCCTGTCCCCTTCCTCATCTCGAAATGTCCCCTCAGCATTGACTGCTCCTCTGACCATGTCTCTGACCTCCAGGCAAGCAGCTCCATCTCTCCAAGACTCAGTTTTCTCATCTGTAGGATGGGGCAGTGGCTCCCACGTGGGATACTAGAGAGACTGGGGGTTAGATAACACAGCTAACGCGCCTCGGCCCGTTCCAGCTTCCTCCTTTTGAGAAGTGGGACTCTCACCTGCGAAGGGCCAGAGAGGCTCCAGGAGACCCCTGAGAGGGGTCCCTCCCCTGCCCCTGACCCAGGACACACAGTAGGGAACTGGGTCCTTGTCACTGTGACCATCTTTTTCCTGAGAGATTGATACCCAGGACTGTCCAGTTTAGGACCCCTCTCCCCGGGACCCAGACCCAGACCTGGAGAACTCCCCTTCTCCGTTCACCTCCTCCATCCTCCAGGTACCACTCACAGCCTTCTGGCACAAGGACCCACACCACCAGGCCTTTTCCGAGACAAGGCAGCTCCAGCTCCCTGCAGCTTGACTGCCAGAAAGTGGCCTCTTCCAATTGTCTCTTGACTAGTGCTGCCACGTTCTGACCGGCCAGTGGCGGCTCCACACAGAGCATCCTCCCTGTCTCCTGCTCATGCGGGGCTGTGGCAGGCTAGACACGTGAAGAAGTTTCATGCTGCCCTGCGCAACTCAAGAGCACCAGCGTCCTTGTCCCTCCCTGCCTGGGGCTCTGCGCTAAGCGCCAAGGCCCATCTACCAGTCTGTCAGGTTCTGCTCCCCTAAAACCTGCCTTCAGCCTCCCCCTCGCTCTTATTTTTCCTAGAAGCTGAACCAAGCCTGTGGGGCCTAGGAGAGAAAGAAGCTATGTCAATACCTACCCCAGGCCCCCGCCTTCCTGTCCCGCCAGGCTCCCCCCACCCTACCACCCATCCCCGACTCCTGGTCACAAATCAAAACCTGCCCTGCTCATCAATGGATTTCAGCCCCAGCCTAAAAAGTGTGTGTGACTGAGTGCTGCCCCTCCCCCGGGTCAATTAAGAGTGTGCACACCCATTGCACATGCATGCGTGCTAAGTCACTTCAGTCGTGTCTGATTCTTTGCAACCCCACGGACTGCAGCCCGCCAGGCTCCTCTGTCCATGGGATTCTTCAGGCAAGAATCCTGGAGTGGGTTGTCATTTTCTACTCCAGGGGGTCTTCCCAACCCAGGGATCAAACCCCCACATCTCTTCGTCTACCTGCATTATCAGGCAGCTTACCATTACCACTAGGGCCACCTGCTATCTCACCTCCAACAGCTTATGCTAAGCAGTTCAGTAATTGTCTTTCATTCTTCATATACCAGGATTATTACGATTATCTGAGCATCCAAGACGTTTCCAGGATGTAGTTTTTGTACAGAGACTTCCAGAATTATATAGACGGGAAAAGCTTTCTTGCAATTAAAATAAATAGACATTTTTAGACAAGATACATTTTTAACAAAATGAAGTATAGTTGATTTACCATACTGTGCTAATTTCAGGAGTAGAGCAGAGTGATTCAGCATTTTTGCACATTATATATCATCATAGGGTATAATTCCCAGTGCTATATAGTACATCCTTCTTGCTTATCTATTTTATACGTAGTAGTTTGTATCTCTTAATCTCATGCTACTGATTTGTCCTTCACCTCTTGCTTCTCCCATTTGATAACAATTTGATAACTATATCTGTGAGTCTGTTTCTGTTTTGTATATTCATTCATTTGTATTATTTTTTAGGTTTCACTTAAAAGTGATATGTAGTATTTATCTTTCTCTGACTTATTTCACTAAGCATAATATTCTCAAGATCCATGTTGCTTCAGATGACATCATTTCATTCTTTTTTATGGCTAACACTCCATTCTACGGGTATAGATATTTTTAATCCAGTCCTCTGCTGATGGCCATTTGGGTGGCTTCCACGTCTTGGCTATTGTAAATCACGCTGATATGAACATAGGGGGTGCAGGTATCATTTCGAATTAGTGTTTTCATTTTTCCTAAGGATAAACCCAGGAATCAAATTGCTGGATCATAGTCTGGTTCTATTTTTAGTTTTTAAATGAACCTCCATATTGCTTTCCATAAGTGGCCACACCAATTTATATTCCCACCAACAATGTACAAGGATTCTTTGCTCTTTACAACCTCATCAACACTTGTTATTTGTAGACTTTTTGAGGATAGGCATTCTGAGAGGTGTGGATTCCTCACTGTGATTTTCATTTATATTTCTCTAATAGTGATGTTGAGCATCTTTTCATGTGCTTGTTAGCCATCTGTATGTCTTCTTTGGAAAAATGTCTATTCAAATCTTCTGCCCATTTTTTATTATATTTTTTATTTAACTGTACAGGCTGTTTATACATTAAATATTAACCTGTTTTTGGTCACATAATTTGCAAATATTTTCTTCCATTCTATAGGTTTTATTGATCCATTTTGCTGATGGATTCCTTTTTTGTGTGCAAAGATTTTAAGTTTAATTAGGTCCCATTTGTTTATTTTGGTTTATATTTCTTTTGCATTAGGAGACTGATCCAAGGACATATTGCTACAATTTATGTCAAAGAGTGTTCTACCTGTGCTCTGTTTAGTTTTAGGTTTTATGTCTTACATTTAGGTCTTGAAACCATTTTGAGTTTATTTTTGTATAAAGTGTGAAGGAATGTTCTAGTCCAAGAGTGTCTGTCCAAGTTTCCCACCGCTACTTGTTGAAGGGGCTTCCCAGGTGGTGCTAGTGGTAAAGAAACCACCTGCCTAAGGAGATGATATAAGACACCGTGAGTTTGACCCTTCAGTCGGGACGATTCCCTGGAGAAGCGAATGGCAACCTACTCCAGTATTCTTGCCTGGAGAGTCCTGTGGACAGAGGAGCCCGAGCTGCAAAGAGTTGGGCATGACTGAAGGCACTTTGACTTTTCACTCTCATGCATTGGAGAAGGAAATGGCAACCCACTCCAGTGTTCTTGCCTGGAGAATCCCAGGGACGGGGGAGCCTGGTGGGCTGCCGTCTATGGGGTCGCACAGAGTCAGACACGACTGAAGCAACTTAGCAGCAGCAGCAACAGAAGACTTAGCATGCACACACTTTCTGAAGAGACTCTTTTCTCTCTATATATTCTTGCCCTTTTGCAACAGATTAATTGACAATAGATATGTGGGTTTGCTTCTGGGTTACTATATATGGGTTACTATTCTGTTCTATTGATCTATGTGTCTGTTTTTGTGCCAACATCACACTGTTTTGATTACTGTAGCTTTGCAGTAGTCTGAAGTCTGCGATGGTTATACCTCTAGTTTTGTTCTTTTTCCTCAGGATTGCTTTGGCAATTCTGGCTCTTTTGCAGTTCTGTATACATTTTGGGATTATTTGTTCTAGTTTTGTGAAAAAATCTCCTGGTTATTCTGACAGGAATTGGACAAAATCTTTTAAACCCCTCCCCCTTTGGGTGTATGTCTGTTCTTGTGTGAACGTTAATTAAATGAGTTAGGTTACACACTCTAATTTTTTAAAAGCTTTTTATTACAATATATAATTCAAAAGAGTGTTTCCATAGAACCACTATCCTGTTTAGGATATAGATCTTTTCCACCCTGGTTATCTTCTTCACTTTTTATTTTGAAAATAACATCAGATTTATAGAAATTTCAAGAATAGTACAAAAATTTCTTGTATGCCCTTCATTCACTTTCCCCAGTCAACATTTTAGCATAAAAAGTTTCTCATTCTCTTGCTCTCATGCTATTATTATTTTTAAATTATTGGAGAGTCAGTTGCTGACAATGACCCATCACTTCTAAATATTTCAATGTGTTTTTCCTAAATGATATGTACTCTCTCTTACATAACCATTGTTCAACCATCAAAATCAGGAAATTAACATAGACTCTTCAGATCCCATTCAAATTTCTCCAGTTGTCTTAATAATGTCTTTTATAGCAATATATAGATATTATTTAATATTTATATTAAAAATAAATATTTGTTTATATGTCTTACATATACATATTTAAGGGCTTCACTAGTAGCTCAGCTGGTAAAGAATTCACCTGCATCGGAGGAGACCCTGATTTGATTCCTGGATCGGGAAGATCCATGGGAGAAAGGATAGGCTATCCACTCCAGTAATCTTGGCTTCCCTAGTGGCTCAGCTGGTAAAGAATCCACCTGCAATACAGGAGACCCCAGTTCAATTCCCTGAGTTGGGAAGATGCCCTGGAGAAGGGAACAGCTACGCATTCCTGTATTCTGGCCTAAAGAATTCCATGGACTGGAATCACAAAGAGTCTGACACAACAAAGTGACTTTCATTTTCACTATACATATTTATAAAATATAAGATATATATACTCATATATAAACAAATATGTATATATAAAAACAAATGTGTATTTATTTATTTATACCTGCCCCTCTGGCCCAGAGTTTAATCCAGGATCCCTTGTTGCTTGTAAATATCACATCCCTTGTCCTTAGGGGCTTCCCTGGTAACTCAGACGGTCAAGAATCTGCCTGCAATGCAGGAGACCCTGATTCCATCCCTGGGTTGGGGAGAACCCCTGGAGAAGAGAATGGCAACCCACTCCAGCACTCTTGCCTGGAGAATTCCATGGACAGAGGAGCCTGCCAGGCAAGCTACAGTCCATGGGGTCACAAAGAGTCGGACACGACTGAGTGACTAACACTTTCACTTTCTTATTCAGTTGCTCAGTCATGTCCGACTCTTTGCAACCCATGGACTGCAGCACGCCAGGCTTCCCTGTCCTTCATCTCCCAGAGTTTGCTCAAACTCATGTCCATTGAGTCGATGATGTCATCCAACCATCTCATCCTCTGCCACCCCACTCTCTTTTTGCCCTCAATCTTTCCCAGCACCAGGGTCTTTCCCAGTGAGTTGGCTCTTTGCATCAGGTGCCAAAGTATTGGAGCTTCAGCTTCAGCATCAGTTCAGGGTCGATTTCCTTTAGGATTGACTAGTTTGATGAAACTTGGCATTTTTGCAGAGAATGGGCTGGTAATTTTGTAAACTATCCCTCAGTGGAGGGGTTTTTAGGTGTCTCCATGCAACTGGGTCCAGGGGCTGGATTTTGGCGGGTATTACAGAAACACTGCTGTGTCCTCCGTGTACCGGTCCCAGGAGGGCACTGTGTCACTTTGTCCCATTACTGGGGAAGTTAACTTTGCCACTTGGTTAAGGTGGGGTTAGCCAAGTTTCCTCTTTGAAAAGGTACTATCTTCCCCTTTTAAAGGATGCACTCTTTTGTGAGAAGACATGTTGGGACAATCTAAAGGGCCCACTCCTCCTCAGTCTCACCCACTAGTCTTGGCATCTTTGGCATCTGCTGATTCTTTCCCAAATCCATTATTACTATGATGGTTGCCAAACAGTGACTGTACCCATCATCCCTGTGACAGTTACTAGTTGGCATTCTACTGTGAAAAGAGCTTTCCTGGCTCATTTGTTTACATCTGTATAGACTCATGAACTCCTGTTTTATTCAATAAATGATCACTATTTTTAGTATTCATTTTGATGCTCAGATTGTGCCAGATGGTCCTTTCAACCATCCTTTCCGTCATCTCCTGACTCCTGTATCCTTTTGACAAATCTGCGTCATTTTTTGAACATTTACTTTCTGGGGTAAAAGATGTTCCAGGCTCACCTTATACCTTTCCTGTTCTGACCCTAAGTTCAGCCATCCAAGGAGCTGGTTCCTCTTAGTGGAGGGTAGTACAATAAGTCCCCTACATACAGACCTTCAAGTTGTGAACTTTCAAGGATGTGAACGTGCATTCCATCAGCGTCAAGCATGAGTGACATTGCAGCTTGTCCTCCATCTCCTATTGCTGGTAATCCTTCAGCTGCACCTCCTCTCCCTCCTCCAGTGAGTAACTCTTCTTGCCTGTTCGCTTGATGCCAGCCCCTGTACACCAGCTGCTATACTGTACTACTGTGCTTTTCAAGGTGCCATACTGGAAGATCAAAAATGTTTTCTTGTTTGTTTGTTATATATGATTTGTGTGAAAAGTATTATAAACCTATTACAGTATAGTATGTATGGCCAATTGTGTCATTTGGGTACCTAGGCTAACTTTATTGGACTTACAGACAAACTGGATTTCTGAACCCGTTCTCAGAATGGAACTCATTCATATGCAGGGGACTTACAGTGTTTACCCCTGGGCTTCCCAGGTAGCGCTAGTGGTAAAGAACCTGCCTGTCAACGTAGAAGATGCAGGTTCCATCCCTGGGTTGGGAACATGCCCTGGAGGAGGAGATGGCAACCCACTGCAGTACTCTTGCCCTGAAAATCCCATGGACGAGGAGCCTGGTGGGCTACAGTCCATGGGGTCCCAGAGTGTCGGACCCGACTGAAGCGACTTAGCACTACAGTATTTAGGTAGGCTCGTTGCAACTGGGAAGTTATTGCTTCTGGATCCTCCTGGAAGACAGAACTAGGGAATGTGTGTGGACAAACATACCCACTCACACACCTGCATCAGTGTTTACTTGCATTCATAGAAAATATTAACCTGCGCTCACACTGATGTTTCCCCTTCCAGCCTGATACTGCAGACAGAGTTCAGCCTATTCCCACTGCCTTCTCCAGCAGCAAGGAGCCCAGCTCCCATCTCTCCTTATCTTTCATTGTTTGCCAGTCTTCTGCTTGGCTGCCGCGGGCCCCGGCCAGGCTCTGACCTTCCCTGCCCCACCTACATCCTCTGCTGGCTGACCACCTCCTCGGCCCTAGCCCCAAAGCCCCGGGGGCTCCGGCCACTTCAAAGGAAGAGCAAGGAAAGGAAGCAGACAGATCACACAGTGTCTTCAAGAAAGGAGGGGACGTGCAGGGAAAGAGGAAGGGCTGATCGGCTTTTAAGGAGACACCTCGGGGGTCCATTCTGGGTCAGATACCATCCCCTCCCAGGTGTGTTAACAAGGCTGCTCCAGGTCCATCTCCACCCTGGCACCCTCCCCCTCCAGGGCACCTCCCCAGTTCAGAGTAGGGATGTTGGCAGGGGAGGGGAAGGGGCAGGAGCGGGGCAGTGCCTACTTACTCTACTCTTAGAACAAAACCCAAACTCTGCAGGGCCCAACAGAACCACAAGACCCGTGACCTGGTTCCTCTGCCTCTCTCTCCTTTCCCCAAGTTGGAGGTTTGGGGGGAGAGGAGGCGATTAAAAATTCAGACCAGTCCTGAGGGCAGAAGGAAAACCAAGGGAAAGCATTTGAGGGGCTGGCAGAGATGGGGAGGGCAGAGACAGGGCTGGAGGAGATGGCTTCCAGACCATGAGAGGCGGGCAGGACAGGGCGGAGCAGGAGTCCAGCCCTGGCAGGGCTGATCACCGAGTGGAGGGAGCGATGCTGGGAGTGGAGGTGGGAGGGGGGTGCTTGGCCCAGACATCCAGATTCCACACTCCCCCTGGCTCTGCTCCATCAGGGAAGTTGCCTCTCTGGATGGGTGGGAGCCCCAAGTCTGGTGGCCCCGAGGTCTGGGCTGAATCCAGCTCTCCCCCACTACCGCCTCTGAGGCCTCCATCACCCTTCCAGCCTCCTCGGGCCGAGGGTATCCGCACCAGGAAAACAGAAATGGTCATGACACCAGCCACCCACACCCCTCCCTGCCATTCTCCTCACAGCAGACAAATGGGGCTGTTTCCCCACTTAAGATCTTGCTAGAGACTCTCCTGGGCTTCCCAGGTGGCACTAGTGGTAAAGAACCTGCCTGCCTAATGCCAGAAACTTAAGAGACACAGGTTTGATCCCAGGCTCGGGAAGATCCCCTGGAGGAAAGCACAGCAACCCACTCCAGGATTCTTGCCCAGAGATTCCCACGGACAGGGCAGACTGGCGGGATACAACCCATAGAGTCACAGAGAGTCGGACACGACTGAGCACAGCAGAGCACAGAGACTTTCCTACGGACTTAAAAGAAACAGTTGGCTTCAGTGAGGTAATGAGAAAATCCCCTCCCTGACCCCACTTCTTAACACTCTCCCTTTATTTGTGAAATTTCCACAATGCTTTTGTAGCCTTTCCATTTTAAAATGAAGGCAACAGCCTCTTCCTGATCCCCTGGTCGGCTTCCTCCTGGGGTGGGGCGGGGGTTGGTGGGGCTCGCCTCCTTTCAGTTCCCCACTTAGAGGCAGCAGACAGTGTGAAGTTAAAATTATATTCTGGGAAAGTTCAGCCTACCCAGCACTCCGGCCTCCCTGCCCTGCTCCCCTCCTTCTGGACCACGCCTGAAAGTCAGAGCGCAAGAATTGGTTCTGGGGACAAAGCCTTTCTCAGAGGCCACAGCCACGGGCCACCCACAGTCTGGACATCCACTGTCCTTTGTTTTAAAGATGCTGGTGGCCCGGGTGGTGGAGGGGATCTCCCATGCTCTACACCTCCCCAGAAGTATTGTACGTGGGTACACACGGGTGCCAAGCCGTAGGGTGAAGGGACCTCTCCCAGCCAGGCCCAGCTCAGTAAGCCACACTTCTGTGTCTCCAGCTAGAGCTTTTCAACCGTGAGGTTGGTTTTAGGCAAGGCACACATCTCCCCGAACAGGGCTAGGGCCTGTCATTACCCTTGCAAGGCACTTGGGCAACCATGTGAGGCTGAACCAAGCAGAGTCCCTCTCTTTCAAAAACTTATCAGCTTGTAGAGGGAGCAGACCTGCCTGGGCTTGGTGAGTCAGTGTCTGCTGATCCTGAATCGATCTTGTCGGAAATCACCTGGAAACTTCCATAGACCTGGAAAGGGGAGGCAAGAAATCAGTCAGAGGCTTTGTCTTAGGATCTGAACCAACCGTGTGTTTTTCTTTTCCCCTTCTGTATCACTTTTGGTGATGAACATAAAGTCATGTCCATTCAGTAGATCCTTGAGAGCTGCCTGCTTTTTGCCCCACACATCGTGAATGGAAAGCCAACTTACCGTAGGAATTGCTGCTCGGGCTTTTTCAGATCACGCTGTCTGCTCTGTGTGCTAGGCGTCTGCTCCAGAGAGAAGGCATTTGTATTTGTTCGTGGAGCGAGGGCTGTCACGGAGCAGAAATCCCCCATCTCTAACTGCGCAGGGCAGCGTCCGCAGCGCTTGGGTAGCGTGGGCCTTCAGGGTTTCCTTCTCTGTTTCAAAATGACTTGGGGGATCTCTTCAGGAAGGCAGCGGCTGCAGAATGAGGAAGGCAGTCTGGCGGCTGTTAGGGACCCAGGGAGGCCCCTGCCCCAGCAGCCTGGCCGGTCCCCCTCCCCTGCGGGGGCTACCATTGCCCGCAGGACTCAGGAGCCCTGCCTTCCCGCCGCTTCCTGGGCATCTTGTCACCCGGGCTCCTTGTGAGGCTGCTGGCCGCGTTCAAGCCCAGATGCCCTCCGAGTCTCCTGGTTTCCTGTTGGGTTGGGCAAATGCCACGCACAGCTGGGTGATGGAGGGTGGAGGACCTTCTGCCCCCATTCCCTCCCTGTAGGCCCTGGGGGTTGGCTTCATAGAGGCTTCAGCTCCTGCGCCGGCAGCCTCTTTGGGTCCCGAGTCCACCCTCCCCCGTGGTTGGTCCAGGGTGAACACCGATGCCCCACTTCACTGGCGGTAGAGGGCCGCACCCGCTCTTATTGGTATTTTACACCCTGTCCACTAAATTCTTCCCAAGCCCCCCAGCTGAATGTGGCATCTGTTTCCTGCCTGGCTCTGATGATACACGCGACGATACATGCGACAACCTTGCAGACAGACATTTTGCATTAAATTGTTGAAAAGGCATCACTTTGGGGGGGTCAGTTTTGGGGAGCAGTGTGAAGGGAGGAAGTGCTCCCCTGCTACCTCCGCTCCCCTAGCCATTTCTCCGTACCTCCTCCCAGGCCCACTGAGGGCCGTCTCTGCCCCTCTCTCCCCCTGAGTGTCCATCCTGACCCTGGTAATGCAAGTCCATCCAAGCAGTAATCGCCGGGAACCCCTGCGCCAACAGTCCGGCCCTGCAGCTCCATCTGGAGACATGGCAGCAAGCAGACCCTGCCCTGACAATGGGCTGCACCACAGGCAGGCACATGTGGACTTGACCAGGCGCCAGTTCCCCACGGTCAAGGCACTGTCCACCTGGAAGCCCCGACTCCCAATGTCGGCTTTGATTTGACCGTCATCCTGCCTCGACGGAGGGCCTTTCTCAGCCCAGTGCAGGCGTGAGAAGGCCGTGGCGGGGCTGCTCCTTCCTGGGCACATGGAGTCTCCGACCCCCATGTCCAGACCCCCCTGAATGAGTCTGGTCAGCTCAGGAGCCGCCACAACCCTGGGCACCCTAACCTTTCTCTCCTCCTGCTCCTCTTGAATGTGCTTTGAACCTCAGCTCTCAAGGAGTGTCTGCGAAGCCCTTCAAGTCTCAGTGCCAACGACAGAGACTTATGAGGACATTTTCTCAGGGACATCTCCCCCAGGGAGCCCTGTGGCCCCGCTGGCGTCCTGCCTTCACCATTTCTTCTGCGTCCGTGTGTCTGTGTCCACCTGCTCAGACAGTCTGCTCCCTCCCCACTGACCCACGTGTGCACAGCAAGTCTTTGCTTTGGGGTCGTCTGCTGCTTGCAGACTCGTCCCTTAGGTGCCTGAGGCTTGTGCAGGAAGGAGACCCTCCACAAGCTCCGACTTCCTGGAGACTGGACTCATTCTCTACCTTCCTGGGAACCTGGGCCACCTGGGCGGCCAGCAGCCCACGTTCGCCAGGCCCTGGCTCCCTGGCCTCTGTGTTCAGTCCGAGCACAAGCAGGGCCCCAGTGTCTCTCTCTCACCAACAGCACTCCCCACTCACTGGATCCATAGTGTTTAGGTGAATTTTAGAGTCTTCTGTTCTTCTGCAGGCTCCCCTGGTGGCTGAAACAGTAAAGAATCTGTTTGCAATGTGGGAGACTGGGGTTTGATCTCTGGTTGGGAAGATCCCCTGGAGAAGGAAATGGCTACCCACTACAGTATACTTGCCTGGAAAATCGCATGGACAGAGGAGTCTAGCAGGTTATAGTCCATGGGGTCGCAAAGAGTCAGACAAGATTGAGCAACTAACACACACACACACATACACAACCGTTCTTCTGCACACTTAGTATCCAGCATATTTCATCATTTCTAAGGTGCTTGTCACGTAAACATCTCTGAAGTCAGCTGTGCCCACAGAATGATGGTGTATCTTGTTTTATGCTTTAGCTGTTAGCAGTACATAAAATAATATGTGTCTTAGCATCGGGGCATCTAATTCCCACAGTTCATGTGCTGTCTCAGATACACATTCCCCAGACATCCTCCAGCTAAGAACCTTTTTCCAGACTCTCACATGAGTCATTTCACCTTGACTTTCTTTGACATTTCACATCCTTTTTCCGTATGCCTAATGGCTTGTCATCCGTTAGCTGTAAATTCTTTAACAGGATGACACCTGTCAGGACTGCTCTAACTGAATCAGGTTCATTGACCCTGTGTCATGTCAAATTATTTTTGTTATGCCTCTCATTTTGGGTTTTGAACCTATTTAGGTTACTTTTTAGGCAGCCTGGCTGCCACTGCTGAGATCTCTCTGGTTCGATGATGCTCAAAAGAAATTGCTTTAACATGGGGCTTTGTGAAAGCAAGGGAATTTATCGAAAATAATCAAAACACCCTTTTGTTAAACTCTTTACTAATTTACTCAATAGCTGAAGCCACATACTCAAACACACAGATGTGCCCTCTATACATGTATGCATTGTACTACACACACAAATCCCTGTGGAGAGAGACGTAGAGGCCAGTGTGGAGTCGGAGTAAAGGGGAGAGACAGAAGCGGAATCTCTGAAGGCAAACGCATCCTCATCACGACTTGGCGCTACCACCAGGAGCAGGGTGCAAGGACAGGTCCTGGTCCATTTCCGGATGTCTCCCCTCCCTTACACTGTCCACTTGGCCCTCTGTGTGTTGGTGGGGGGAGGCAGTCTTCTGTGTTTTTGGCTGGGCCAGTGGGGAGACAGTGGTGCAAATTCCCTGGGATGGATCACCGACGGGAAGTGGATCAGGGAACTGGACAGGGAGGACAGGCAAAACACTGGGGCATGCTGGGTCAGGAGCCGTAGGGTACAGCATCCAGGAGACCCTAAATATCCTGCTTGCAGTTCTTCATTCTGCCCTGCTGCCTGACGACCGGGGGAGGGTAATCACAGAGGCACCTTCGTGTGGGCGGGGCCTCCGCAGGGGCGGGGCCTCGGTGGGAGACAACCGGCTGCAGCCGAACTTGAGTTTCCAGCTGGAGCCATTGAGCAAGAGGTAAGGAGACCTGGCCCCAGGGCATTTGAACAACCCAGAATTACCCTCCCTTGGCCCTGTCATTAGCAACAGAGATACAAATCAGGGACGATTTTTGTGCTGCCTTGACCATTTTCTGAGTTTTGGTAAATCAGAATCATGTCAAATGAAAAACATAAAAATAAAACAATTGCTAGAATAGATTTTTTCCCGTATTTAAAAATTAATGCTCTTGGGAGAGGAGGGTTAATAACTCCCCCTACCAAACACACACACACACACACACACACACACACACACAAATACACAACAGTATAGAAAAACTATTCTAAACTACTGAAAATATGTCTCTTGGGGTTGTGGGACTACAGATGATTTTTTAAATTATGTATTTAAGATTTTTTCCATAAAGAAAATGCATTGTTTCTGCAACATAATACTTTTTAAAAGAAAAGTGTTTTTTTTAACCGAAAGAAAAAAAAATTTTTTTTAACTGTTCTATTTGTGCCTTTTGCAGACTGGCTGTTAGGAGCTACTGGTTACAGGCTGTGAGGGTGTGGGCATGGTGGCCAGGCCCTGTGTGGGAGCCCAGGACTTTTTCTGGATTGAGGTCACTCCCTCGGTCTCGTCGATCTCCGCTGCAGGTGGCCTTTGTGGTTGGCTGCTGTTCCAGTCAGTTCAATGTGCTTCTGTTTGGGATTTGTCCTCAGGCGTCCGAAGGCGTCCCCATGAGATTCTTCACCAAGCTGGACCAGCTCATCGAGTTTTACAAGAAGGAAAACATGGGTTTGGTGACCCACCTGCAGTATCCTGTGCCCCTGGAGGAGGAGGACACGGGAGATGAACCAGAAGAGGAGACAGGTAGGAAAGGACGGAGGGGAAGTGCCTTGGGTCCCTGCCATCTGAGTCCTGTGCTTAAGTTCTGGGGTATCTCTCCCACTTCAAGTGCTTGTAGATTAGGTGGGTCTGGTTATCAGAGGGGGTCACATGGTGGTTAAAGACCTGTTAGGAACACAGGCTCTGGGGTCAGACAGACCTAGGTCAAACTTCCTGCTCCCCATCTTCTTAGCTGTGTGACCTCGGATGAATTACTTAACCTCTCCTAACCACAGACCACTCTTAAAGAGACACTAAAAATCATGTCTACCTCTTGGTGTCATCAAATGAGTCAATGTAGATCCCAGAGCCTAGTACACAGTAAACACTCAATGCTGTTAAAATAATTGTCAAAATAATTAGCTGAATTTCGCTGTAAAGAGGAGGGAGGAAGAGATCATTGCACCAAACTGGAAGGATGAGAAAGGTGTTTCATGAGAGTATCATTAAAACAAAACAAAAAAAAGGTACAGCCCCTGAAAGGTATCTGAGAGTCAGTCCTGCTGCTTTAGCAGTGGAGGGACAGACACAGGCGAGAGTCGGACAGGGAGGTAGTGCAGCCAGGGAGCCACCCTTCTCTTCCCCTCAAATGTTCAGGTCCTAAAAGATACCCCTGAGATACGTAACTGAGACTCTCAACCGGTCAGGGCTCCCTCTAAGTCCCAGGTCCCAGGGCCTGGAACCAACAAGACCCCTGGGGGTCTCCCCACAAGGACAGATGAGACCAGAGGTGCCGAGGTCCCTGGCCTGGCCCCTCCTGTCCCTGGCTGCTCCCAGCCGTCCATTGGGCGTCCTTTCCCCCACCTCTGCGGGCCCCCTTTCCATTACCTCCCTGGAGACTCACCTCGAGCAATTGCACAACGGCTCGGCGGCCTCACCAGAAGGCCAGCTCTAAATAGCCACCTGCTCCTGGAGGTGAGGCCCAGCCAGAGTGTGTTCAAAGGTGCTCAGGTCTTCAGGGGCTGAGGGGGACAGCTCACAGGCTGAGGCAGCTGTGTCCCTTCTCGCCTCCCCCAGCCCAGAAAGAGGTGCCCTTGGCTGTGACATAGCCAGAGATGACATGTCCACCGTGAGTCTGGGGCCAGGGCTGTGCCCGGGGCCGCGTGGTGTCACCCAGTGGTACCCAGGAGTCCAGGCTGGGCCTTGACACTGAGATGCCATCCTGCTGAAATGCCCTCTGCATTCCCTATCACACACCGCCCCATTTCTTCCCCTCTGGGCATGGTGGTCTAGAAAAAGACCCCAACACTAGAAAAAGGCCTCCCCGAAAGAACTGGAAAGAGAAGCACAATCTCACGATGCCTGGCTCCCCTTCCCCAAGCAAGGCCCTGTTGTTGGCTTGAAGTGGAGCCTCCCCACCCGACCCCTGCCCCCGCCCCCACCCCTGCCCCCACCTCCACCCCCGCCCCCGCCAGTCCAGTCCAAGGTGTCAGATTTGGCTCAGGTCTCCTCAAGGTGCTGCATGCCCCCATGGGGCTCTAAGCAGACTCATGACCCTTGAAAGAACCCAGGCCAGGTGAGGAAGTCAAGGGCTCATCCTTCAGAGAGGATGTCCCCGGGGGAGGTCTGTGGCCAGGCCCATGGGGGTGGCCATTCTGTGTGGGGAGAGGCTGGGACAAGATGTCACAGGCCCCAGGGGCTCTCACCCCTCCCCCCAATCTCTGCTACATGCAGGATGGAAGCTTTCCCTGGTGAGTGGGCAGGAACCCCATCTCCCAAGCCGAGTCTGGTCATTTGGGTCACTTGGGTCCCCTCACTCTCTTCCATTGTCTCTGAGCGTCTGGAGGGATAGAGAAGGAAGGATGGAGACTGGAAAGTCCAGTGAAAAGGGGGCCTGGGTGGGAGTGTGGCTGGGGCCCGCCTGCTCCCCGCCTCTCTCCTCCCATGACGGGCACCCAGCGTCAGCCAGTCCAGGGCCCCTGCTCTGCCCCACAGCCGGCTGTCCTGCTGAGCCACTGAGGCGGCTGATTCCACCCATCCAAGGCCAGCAGCCCTGCCCGGCACGGCCATCTTATCCCAGCAGGTGTTTGCAGAGCATCTCAATGGGACTCACTCTGTGCTGGGCCCTGGGTCAGAGGCCACTAAGACCTGTCCTTGGTCAGCTCCCCCAGAGCTGGCAAGGGAGCAAGGACAGAAAGGGACGGAGTGGGCATAGGCGGGTCTGTGGCTGGGCGCCTGGCCTGGACCCCACGTGACGAGAGGGCAGGGAGATCACCAACAGAGGGCGTCGGGGGGTGGAGATGCTGAGGGAGGGTACACTCGGCCCAGGCGGCTCTCCTGCTCTTGTCTTGGGTAGAAGGGGCCGTGTCTCCGCCCGAGTTGCCACCCAGAAACATCATCCCTTTATCTGCGGGGCCATGCGAGGCTAAGGAGGCCCCTGCTTCCATGGAGATCCCTCGAGCTGCCGAGGTCGGCCGGCCAAGCCTCTCAGAAACATTGTTCCAGCGACTGCAGACCATGGACACCAGTGGGTGAGTCTCACCTGGCGGGCCCCACGACACCCAGGCAGCTCACTCTGTGCTTCCCTCCTGGGGGTGCCCCTTCCACCCTAGGACAGGGTGTCATGGAGCCCACTGGCCTCCCAATGGTGGGTCTCTAGTTCTCAGGGTGGCTCTGACCGAGTCGGCACTGAATGGCCCTGCCCAGATGCTCCGTGTCCACCAGGCCCCAGGGCAGGAGCTGATTCTGGAGTGATGGACGATTCTCTGCTGCAAATGGCATGGGCCTGCTCCAGACTCAGAGGCCTAGGCTGTGATTCCCTGGCCGGGGCCTCCCATGAACTCACATGACATCTATTCCCACCCCAGACACCTCTCCCTGATTCAGATGGTCCCAGCAGTGGAGATGCCTGCACTGCAGCCTGGACCTGCTCTCGGCCTCGTGCAAAGGTGGCCACCATCCTTGTCACCAGGAGATGGGCCAGAGCAACAGTCCATGGGTGGTGTGAACTGTGAGGTCTGCACAGGGTACTGCTCCTTTCTTTGCGGTGGAAAGTGTTATGGAAAGTGGAAAGTGTTCAGTCATGTCCGACTCTTTGCGACCCCATAGACTGTAGCCCACCACGCTCCTCTGTCCATGGGATTCTCCAGGCAAGAATACCAGAGTGGGTTGCCATGCCCTCCTCCAGGGGATCTTCCCAACCCAGGGATCAAATCCAGGTCTCCTGCATTGCAGGCAGATTCTTTACCATCTGAGCCACCAGGGAAGCCCGTGGAAGGTATGAGATGCAATCCTTTCACCAGTTTGTTTCACTTGCCCTGATCCAGGGTTCTCAGGATCTGGCCCCATGGGTGCCACCAGACTCGTCCATGTCAGTGAGGTCCCGCAGCTCCTTTGCCCCCTTGGCAGGCTCAGGCTGGATGATGCGAGGTGGCAGTATTGCCTGGGAATGGTGTTGGTTATTTTGCCAATCAGAGGCCCTGACTTTAGCACAGGCCAAAGGATGGCTTCCAAAGGGAAGACTCTCTATGAGGGGAACTGTGTCCCCAACACCCAGTATGTCACCTGCTTCGAGTCAGAGCTCCTAGATCTGTGTTCAGTGAATGAATTAGCACACAGTCATTTCCACGCATTAATCATTTCAAAACATTTTTTTGTTTCCTTATGAGAAAAAGTCCCCCAAATAATATCCTATTGGCAGGGCTCATGCAACATTTCCAACTTGAAAGCTTCATTTATGACACCCAGGGCTGCTCCCCTGCAGTCTGATTTGGCAAAATACAAAGGGAAGGCCTGAAGGAACGCACAAGCCACTGGTTGCTAAGATACCTGGTGTTTTCCTATTTCCACCTTGACATATCCTCTAGTTCTTCTCCAGGCCTACCAGGCTATAGTCTCTGCACCCTCCTGGAATTCCTCGTTCTATTTACCAAGAAGCTAAATATGCTCTAAATATGTTGATTCATTATCACGATCATCCTGATACATGTATCTGCATAACAAATACTTATTAAAAGAGTCCATGCAGATCCCACTGTTTTAGTTTCCTTGAGGCTCTATTTCTTGGAGGTTTTAGGTGCCAAATGCAGTGCAGTCCCTGAGGAAATAGGCAAAGATGCTCAATGGTGCCCCTGCTGCCCGGCTCCTCCTGACTCTTCCATATGTTCTCTTAGCTGTATCTCCTTATCAGTCCCTCCTCTCCAGGGACATGTCTACTTAAGGGACCCAGGGCCCAGTGGGGCAGGACGAAGTGTTCAGCTGAGCCTCCACACAGCTCCTGAGTTGGGGCGGTGGGGGCAGCTGAGGGCTAGTGAGCCCAGGAGGTGGCCCTCTATGATGTGTTGTTGTTGTTTAGTTGCTAAGTCGTGTTCGACTCTTTTGTGACTCTTTTGTGATTTTTGTGACAGTCTACGTGGGCTGTAGACCGTCAGGCTCCTCTGTCCTTGGGATTTCCCAGGCAAAAATACTGGAGTGGGTTGCCTTTCCTTCTCCAGGGGATCCTCCCAGCCCAGGAATCGATCTAATGTCTCCTGCATTGCAGGCAGATTCTTTACCACTAGGAAGCTCTCTGAGAAGTCTTTGGTATGACTTCTCAGTTAACAGACAGCCTTGGAACTTGCCTAAAACTTCTGCTTGGAGATGGGCCTGTGCAGGTGGAACACACAAGAGGGACCATGGTGCCTGCCCTCAGTTCTCTTCTGGGCACGAAAAACTAAGATTCTGCCTTGTGATTGCAAGTTAATCTATGTTGCTTGTGAAAAACCTTTGTACACAGAGGACTGCCTTTAGATTATTCTTAATTATAAGACAAACTGCACAGTCTTTTGTGCAAGCTAATTAGATCTAATCAGTTGGATCATAGTTAATAGAAGGTTTGGTTTGTGGTTTAGTCACTAAGTCGTGTCCGACTCTTGTGACCCCGTGGACTGTAGCCTGCCAGGCTCCTCTGTCCATGGGATTCCCCAGGCAAGAATACTGGATTGGGTTGCCATTTCCTTCTCCAGGGGATCTTCCCAACCCAGGACTCAAACCCAGGTCTCCTGCATGGCAGGCAGATTCTTTACCAACTGAGCTATGAGGGAAGCCCGACTACTGAGTAAAATCAACTTTCTCTGATAAACAGAGTCTATATCTTTATGTCAACACTTTTCGACAACATTTTTAACAGACATAACTTCCTAAAGCAAATACTGATGATCTCAAAGTTATAAGTCAACAGGCATGAAAACTGTTAAAGTCTTAATGCTATAGGAGAGATTTGTCCTTTTTAGTAAACCAGACTGAGGCAGAAACTGGATCAAGACTCAGAATGAGTATAGATTAAACTTAAATATTATGAAGACTGGTATGTGAATAGTTACTAACTTTAAATAAGTCAAAATGGCTAATCCACATCTTTTCAATCTTAAGAGCAACAACCTTTCATTCTTTCCAGGATCCTACAGAAAAAAAAAAAAACAACAACTATAACCTCTAGTCTCACCTTGATTGCATGTCAAGGCTGGAGCACAGCTATTTAAGGCTTGTATGAATTTTTCCACACGTGTAAATCGACGTCCTTAAGCCCCTCACCCCCACCCCATTTCCTTGTTTGTGGAATAGGAATAATAGTAATGTCTGTCTCATAACATTGATTTGAGGATTAAAGGAGAAGATGCGGGACTTCCCTGGTGCTCCAGTGGCTAAGACTATGTGCTACCAATGCAGAGGGCCCGGGTTCAATCCCCGGTCGGGGAGCTCCATCCCACATTCTGCACCTAAGAGCCCACACGCCAAACGTGAAGATCCCGAGTGCTGCAACGAAGACCTGGCATAGCCAGATAAACATATAAAGATTTTTGTAAAAAGGAAAATGATCATAAAATGGTAAACAGAGGGACTAGTATGGTATGTTCAGAGCATACTTGCTCTGATTACAATGTGCGTTATTATAGGAACAAAAATTCAACCTTTTAAAATTATCCAGAAAAAAAACCGGTGCTGGGAGTTGGAATGTAGAGGTGTGCTCAGCCTCGGGGGTGGCCCTGGTGCGATGAGGCCTGGGCTCTGCCTCTGCTGGGCTGTCCTGTGCAAGGATAGGTTCCTGACTCAGGCCTATATGCTTCATCCAAAAGCTGAAAGGGACTGGCCCAGACTGGGAGCAGGGGCTGGAGCTGTGAAGGCCCAGCACCTAGGCTGTCCCTGCCATACCCCCAGCCCCATCACTCATCACAGAGACTTCCCCTCAGAGCCTCAGATGACCGGGAACCCCCTTGACACACAGCTCCAAGTGGCCTTTGGCCATGAACTTGGGAGTTGGTCTGTGAGCTGGAGCTATTTGCCTTCTCTGGACTAGAGCATCCCTCAGCCCTCAGATTCTGTCTTTAGGAATAGATGAAGCAGGAAAGCAAGTCCTCTGTACATTTTCAGAGCTCCTCTGTCTCCTTGTCAAAGGATAAAGATTCCTATCCCCAGCCACTAGAGTATGGCTCCCTTCCACGTACCAGAAAAGCCTTTATGGGTGGGTTCAGAGGGAGTGTGCCGTATGGGCCCTTTATGCGTGTCTGACCTGTGCTCCATCCCTTCACTGAGACCCAGGGAGTCTGTCCAGGTGCAGGAAATGGTTCTCCTGGAGGCTGGTGTCTCAGCTGCAGGCTGGTGTCTCAGCTGCAGGCTCTGAGAATACAGATTTCTTCTTCTACCTGTTACTGTTGGTGTCTATGGCTAAAGGAACTGAAAAAAAAAAAAACCTTGTCATTTCTACTTTTATCCCCTCAGGATTCCAGAAGAGCATCTGAAAGCCATCCAAGATTATTTAAGCACTCAGCTCTCCCTGGACTCTGATTTTGTCAAGTCGGGCTCCAGCAGTCTCCCTCACCTGAAGAAACTGACCGCGCTCCTCTGCAAAGAGCTCTATGGGTAATAGCTGCCCAGTGGGGGTGGGAGGGGGGTGGACAGCGGACCAGGAACCAGCTCATTAGGGTGAGCCCCGCACTTGGCCCAGCTGCCACTTGGGATAATTGAGCAGTCGGTAAGACTCAGAAATCTGTGGTTGCTGGAGGTTTTGTTTTCATGGTATTTGAACTTGGTGGTGGCTGCGTTTTAAAAAAAAAAGAAAGAAAGAAAGTTAATTTGAGGCCAGTTGCCATGGGAAGGGGTGGGCGGAAGTACACTGCCAGCCCTTCCATACTTGTTCAGGATGCGGCGGTTAAGGCTTTCGCTGCTTCTTGTCCTTCTTGCTGCAGCCAGCACATTTGATAAGCACATAAGGTCACCAAGGGGAGATAAATTAAAGTCAGCCCTTTACTGTGTGGGTGGTGATGGCCCAAGATTGCAGTGGTGGCAGGTTTTTAAAGTGAGCCGGTTCACCAAAATGCCAGTGTTCTGCGAATGAATTCATTGAAGGACAGATTGGTAAAAATCCCAATTCCTTTCCTTGTTTTAATTTCATTACCATTAAAATTAACAGTGAAGGACAGGGAAGCCTGGCATGCTGCCATCCATGGGGGTCACAAAGAGTCAGACACAAATTAACAAAAACAAAAATATCTTAATTATTGGGAACAAAATTAAGACTGATATACTATCTGAACAATTGACAAAAAATTACTTTAAATACTTGAAAAAATTGACAATAACATTTTAAAGCATCTGAAAGAAATTACAAAGACCCAAAACAATCCCATGGCAAATGAAAGGTCAGCATTTTTGTTGGAAAAATAGCATTTCATGGGGGTGAGGTTTTATCAGCCTCTACTTTGTGTTTTATTACATAAACATCAGTTTCAAAATTCTTTTGTCAATTTCTCTGGTGCCCTATCTATCTTCAGTTAGTTAATATGCAAAAAAGAATATTTCATCATCAGTAATCAAATTGAACCTTCCTTTTAAAGGCTCTTAAAAGCACAATCAGTACATTTGGTAAATTCAGCAAATAATTTCTTTGACAAATTGAGCACTCATCAAATTGCCCAGTCAGGTTTCATTTCAGTGAATTGGCTTTCAACTAATGCAGTTTCAGCCTTTGGACCCAGAGCCATCATTTTTGTCGATTTCCATGGAAAGCTATTTCTCCATATGATGCTGTTGTTATAAATTGTTTATTACTAGGAAACACACACACAGCACTTCCTTTTTAAGAAGCACGATTTCGTGATGGCTGGTAGCAAGCTTGTATTTCTGCTCCAGTGGAGATCCTGTCCTTTGCTGCTTCCTTGTCCAGGAGGGGCTGTACCTTTCGGTGTCTCCATAAGCTTCATGTAGCCACTCAGCACCTCTGCCCAACACTGCTGTGCTCCCCGGGCTTTCCCAGAATCTGGGTCACCTCGCCCTTGTGGTGCCAGCAGCTTCCTCCACTCGGCTAGCTCTCTAGGTTTCTACTCCTTTATTTACTGGAGAGTTAACTTCGAGTTAGAAGCAGAGACACTGTGATGTTCTAAATCCTGTACCTCCACTTGTTTGTCTTCGCTTCAAAGGCAAAGTGATAGTCAGGCTTGGAGATGCAATTAGGGATGCAATTTTAGAAAATCTGAGGAACCAGATGGCACTATGGTAAGAATCCATCTGCCAATGCAGGAGAGACAAGAGATGCGGGTTCAATCCCTGGTTGGAGAATATCCCCTGGAGGAGGAAATAGCAACCCATTCTAGTATTCTTGCCTGGGAAATCCCATGGCCAGAGGAGCCTGGAGGGCTATAGCCCATGGGGTCATAAAGAATCAGACACGACTGAGCAACTAAATAACAACCACCCGTGTGCTATCTGGCAACACTGGCAGGAACCACATCACGCAGGCCTCCCAAGGCCAGGTGGAGATTTTCAGCACGGCACTGTAGTCTGAGTCAGGGCTTTGGAGACTGGATCTTAGGAGACAGATCGAAAGCAGCAGACAGCTGGGAGCTGCCGTGATGTAAGGCTGGCCCACAAGAAAGGAAGTCAGAGGAGGCAGGGATTTGCTTTGCATTCTGCTGAGTCCTGGGTTTGGACAGTGCCTGGCATACAGGAACAGCTGATAGATATCAGTTAAATGACCCGATGGTTGAGAGAATGTGGGCACTGAGGGCTGGTGTGCCCTGAGCGGGAGTGGATTGGTGGAGCCGGCAGATGGATGTAGGGTCAGGGGAAGGCCAATCAAGGGTGATCCCTAGATTTTTGGTGCAAGAAGCTGAGTGGTGGGTGATGCCAGTTACTCAGATGGGGAAAGTCAAGGAGAAAAGGGTTGAGGAGGGTCATCTTTGTCTGAACTGCCATTGGCTTGAAGCGCTGTTAGACATCCTGTGGGCGGAGCCATCATTCAAGGATTTAGTTCTAGAAGTTAGATCCCAGGAGACCTCAGGGTTAAGGGTATATACATCTGGGAGTCATAGGCATGCGGTGGGCACTTGAAGCTGGGAGACACATGGGGTGGGTCCTCGCAGCGGGGAGTGCACGCGGAGGGGAAAAGGGCAGGGGCAGATACTGAGAGGTGGGTGGAGGAGAAGGACCTGGAACCAGGGGCTGAGGATGGAGCCGAAGGCAGCAGGTTTGTCTGCTCAGACCACCCGGCCCAACACAGACACCAGGGTTAGGATGGGAAAGTCACAGAGGACCAAGGAGTGAGAAACAGTGCAGGAGCCTCCCCTGCCAAAATGTCATGGCAATGTCATTGCCTGCAACTGAAAGAGCCTCAGCAACACAAAGGCTCTAGGGAGATTTGTAACCCTAAGTCAGATCATCTAGAACCAGACAGAAATTTTTGCAGAGAAAGAGAACAAAAAGTTAAGTCTCCAGAGTCTGGAAATACTTGATAACTCCTGAAATGGAGAAACAAGAAGAATTGTAAGTAGGATTTTAAAATAACAGGTCAAAGTGTGGGAGAGGGTGTTTTATCAGTTAAGTAAGGATTTTAATAAAGAAACCAACCAACCAGACAAAAATACATCATCATTACAACTGCTTCTTTGGAGGCCATAAAATAAACCCACAGTTCTCAATGCAAATTTATAAAACAAATCACAAAACAGAGCAGTGTCAGGGAAGCATATATATATATATACGCATACACACACACATATATATATAACAAGGGAGGACTAGATAAGCACCTGCAAAGAATGTGTGGTTAAAAAAACAATAGTCTTTGGAAAGAGAGCATAGAGATTCAACTTATAGCTGGTAGGGCAGGCTCTCCAAGAAGCAGGGAAAAAATGATGCTTGTCTGATAGCTAAATATATTTTTTTTAAAAAGTTTTCAGGCTTATAAAGGAGCTAAATCCAGGTATTGAGAAGCCTTCTAATGATCCAGTCACGGAATAACCAAACAGGAGTACTGTAACCTCTTTTTACAATCTTGTAAGCCACAAGCAAAGATGAATTCAGAAAGTAATTACCAACAGCACCATTACTTTTCAAAATTACGATACTTAATATTATTCATACTCTTTGATGACATGATAAAAATGCTGAAGCAGCATCTCCAAGAAGACTACTGATTTCTCCTTGGGATTAACTCAACATAGATATCCTTCAAAAGCCTAAGGAGTCTTCACCGATTTAAAAAAATTGGTAAAAATGTACTAATCACATGCCTTCCTTTCAAAAAGTTTCCAAGAATTTTTTTCCAGAAATGTTAGTGTGCTGGTGATCCTAAAAATAAGAACCCAGCAGCCTACTGAGCAGCTGGATATGAATACATCCAAAACAGAAGTGTCCATTCTGTGTTCCCAGAACACAGAATGATGATGAAAATAGAGATAACAAAACTAGCCACAACCATCTGGGTGCTTTTAGACCATCTCCTAAATCACAGTTGAATTAAGGAAGGCACTTCATGCAATGATAGCCTGCCTGGGAGAGGTTTGGGAACCCAGAGGAATCAAGCCTCTGTATATCAGAGCTCCAGGTGACGCAGCCAGAACACTACTGGAGGAAAAGCCAAAGATTTAAATGCTCTGTCACAGAAACGGGGTGGGGTAGAATAATAAGTGGAACATGCAAACTTAATCCAGGCTGTCAGTCTCCTGAAGGCATCATGGGCCATATCCTGATTGCACAGATATTGCCACAGTCAAGCAAAGTACTGGAAACGGTAATCTGTTCAATATTTGTGAATAAAGATTGAATGTGTGCCAACTATGAGCCCGGGCTTCCCAGGTGGCGCTAGTGGTAAAGAACTCACCTGCCAATGCAGGACACACAGAGACTTGGATTCGATTCCTGGGTTGGTAAGATCCCTTGGAGGAGAGCATGGCAACCTACTGCAGGGCTCATGCTTGGAGAATCCCATGGACAGAGGAGCCTGGCGGGCTACGGTCGATAGGGTCGCAAAGAGTCATATACGACCAAATTGACACATGCTACCAAGAGCCAGACACTGTTTCAGGGGCTAGAGATACAGTAGTGAACCAAACAAAGTCTTTAAGAAATCTCTGTTAAGTGAATCAATAGTAACAACAATTGGAAAGTAAAAGAGCAAGGGGGAAATAATTTTAAAAAATAATAAATTAGGAAAAAAGTCAAGGAAATTTTTAAAATTAGAAATGTAGGAGATTTAATAATTTGCATTAAAGATTTACAAGTCATAAAGAATACAATTACGTAGTTGCAAATCTTCAAATTATAATTAAATGTAATAAATATTTAATGTGAAATATGAAACATAAAAATTACTGTGCATGCCCTACTTTGAACTTTAAACAAGGAATAATAACCGTAATTTATAAATTATTCAGGAATGACAAAAATCACCTAATTCAATATGCAAGAAAAGTACAATTCCAATCCAGAAACCTAATCAAGATAATAGCCTAAAATAATTAACTATATCCAGTTTCACTTATTAATGTAAGTATATAACATGTCAGTAATATTCTAGCAAGTATAATTTAGTGGTATGAAAAATGTAGGTTTTATCTAAGAAATCATTCCAAAAGCGAGTCAATGTAAAACACTGTAATTAGCAGTAGGTTCAGTTCAGTTCAGTTCAGTCGCTCAGTTGTGTCTGACTCTTTGCGACCCCATGAATCGCAGCATGCCAGGCCTCCCTGTCCATCACCAACTCCCTGAGTTCACCCAAACTCATGTGCATCGAGTTGGTGATGCCATCCAGCCACCTCATCCTCTGTCATCCCCTTCTCCTCCTGCCCCCAATCCCTCCCAGCATCAGGGTCTTTTCCAATGAGTCAACTCTTCACATGAGGTGGCCAAAGTATTGGAGTTTCAGCCTCAGCATCAGTGCTTCCAATGTAGTAGGTTAAAAATAAAGAAATCATTTGCATAGATGTCCTAATATACCTGATAAAAGTAATTTCTAATTTTTAAAAATCACTTTTTAAAAAGGAATAGAGAGATACCTCCTTAATAATGCAATGTGTCAAATATAAAATCAATTACACTTGACAGGCAAACATTAAAATTGTTCCATTAAACATTTTAACAAAAGAAAAAGAAACTGCATGAGAAATTTTTGCTAAAGCAAAAAGAAGCAAAAATTTGGAAAAGAAAAAACTAAGAAAACAATGAAGGTTCAGAACATTCTTTTTGAGTCTGCAGATCTGAACTGAGAGAATGTTGGATGTTCTAGCTGGAAACTGAATGGGAATCTTAGGGAAACTGACCATCTCTCTGAGACCAAGGGGGCTTCCCTGGTAGCTCAGGTGGTAAAGAATCCACCTGCAATGCAGGAGACCTGGTTTCCATCCCTGGGTTGGGAAGATCCCCTGGAGAAGGGAAAGGCTGCCCACTCCAGTATTCTGGCCTGGAGGATTCCATGGACTGTATAGTCCTTGGGGTCGCAAAGAATCAGACGCAACTGAGTGACTTTCACTTTCAGAGACCAAAGTGGGCCCCATCTTTACTCCTCATCTTTCCTTGAGCTGGTGACCTGAAACAGACAAGCTGAGTCTCAGGGACCCTGCTGATGGTAACTTCCTTGGACAAATCCTTTCTGTATCGTAAGATCAGTGCTCAAGTCTTTCAACTCAAGTCCTTCTGTGTCATTGGTCATTCTGGCCCTAACCAACATCTCCAGACACGTCTGAAAGCCAGATTTCTCAAAAATTTACCCAAGTTGGAAATACAGAGAATAACAGCATTATTCTTAGAAAATTCTAAAGATTCAGTTTGTGTATATGTACTTGTGTGTTTTTAAAATGCCATTTTTAAAAAGGAGAACAGTGAGGGAGTTCTGTTTGATGTTAAAACATGTTCCGAATTAGTGCTTTAGATTTTTTTTTTTTTTTTTTTTTGGCCTAGAATTCTTTAATGAAGTGATAGTTTAAATGCAATACCACCATGTGACCTGAGCAGCTCTGGTGGAGATGGGATAGAAACCAAGAACTCTGTCTGCCCAGTTCTTCCTCCCTTTTCCCTGGGCCAGTTACCTCCCCCCACCCCATCCTTGGCTCCCAGAGGAGTCCCCAGGATTACCGATCAAAGTCAGTAGGCTGCAACACCATCCCTCCAACAGTGAGATGTGTCAGTGTGTGAACGTGGCATTGTCTAGCACATGAGGAGCTCCAGAGTTTTTGTTGAATGAGTGATACAGATTCTGGCAAGAAATTCTATCATATTGAGATGGGCTTGTGCAAGGAACTAGTTCAAAAGAACTGTGGGAAAAAAAGAGCAAGTGCAGTTGAGTGACAATGAATATCAATATGGAAAAAGGTGAACTTATTTCCACCATATATTTTTTAAAAAATTTCAGTTGAAGTAAGGAATTAAAAAGATATGACAACGACCCTCCAAAACCTTGTTTATAACATAGCTTTTAAAAGAGTGGGAAACTGATTTAAATGAGCAACTAATTGCTCGCAAGTAAATACCGATGACAAATTTTTAACTAAGGTAAGCCAAAAAAATTTACAAAGAAAAGATGAAAAATAGAGCAATACAAAACTATAAAGCATTTTATAATAAAATCTAGCCTACCTAGGGTGAAAACAACAGAAAGAGGGGGAAAAGCCCACAACACATAGATTAAATAAAAATCAAGGCAATAAGTAAAGAGTTTATGCCAATGTATAAAAATAACAACAAAATTCCCACCCGAAGACCGACAATGAACATGAAATTTCTAGGGAGAGAAATACAGTAAAAACCAACCACACAGCAAAACACTTAGACATTAGAAGTTAAAGATGTGCAAATCAACCCATCAGTATTGAAATGCACTGTTACGTCCACTGAAAGAGAGAGAGTAGAGAACTACAGAATTCAGATCGCACAGATGATGAGCAGGCTGGAATAGTGTCCAAGGCCACCATCACTCAAGGGCTTAGCAATATCGATCAAGAGCCATCATCTCTGGTTAGCTTGAAACAGTAATGGAAAATAAGTAAAGAAGAAATAGCGAGGACATGGAAGCACCCTAGATGTTCATCGAGAGATGAATGGATAAAGAAGTTTTTGTACATATACACAGTGGAATATTACTCAGCCACAAAAAGGAACCGCTTTGACTCAGGTCTAATGAGGTGGATAAATCCAGAGCCTATTGTACCGAGTGAAGTAAGTCAGAAAGAGAAAGACAAATATGAACACGTGTATATGGAATCTAGAAAGCTGGTATTGACGAACCAATCTGCAGGGCAGCAGCGGAGACACAGACATGGAGAAGAGACTTGTGGGCACAGTGAGGGAAGGAGGTGGGGGACAAATGGAGAGAGCATCAGGGAAGCATACACATCACTAAATGTACAATTAGATAGCCCGTGAAAATTCGCTGTGTGACGCAGGGAGCTCAAATCCGGGGCTCTATGTGAGGGGTGGGATGGGGTTGGAGCTGGGAGGGAGGTTCAAGAGGGAGGGGACATACACATACCAGTGCCTGATCCATGTTGATATGTGGCAGAAACCAACACAATATTGTAAAGCAATTATCCTCCAATTAAAAATAATTTAAGTTAAAAAATAAAAGAAAATAAAGAAAAGCGACATGAACAAAGCTGTTCACAGCAGCCTTTACTTATAGTTACCAAAATCTCAAAATAACCCAAATATCTAGCAATTGATTTTGGCACATTTACTTGATAGAATATTTGGAAGCCACTAAGAATGTTAAATGTATAAAAAAACATGAACAGTTTTTGATGAAAAATAGAACTCAAAATTGTCTGCTCACCCCGTCCAAAGCAAAGGGAAAATAGACGATGAGATGGGAACAAAGAATCAATCAAGTCCTAGTATTGTCATTGAGTCAGACAATGATAGACCTCCCTGGGGCGTCCACCTCAGCGGCTAGGAGGGGATTTGAACCAGAAAGCACAGACTGCCCGCACCGAAAGCCCCTGGGGCGCAAAACGAAAATGCAGATTCCAGACCAAATCAGGTTGGGGCCCAGACATTTGCATTTTTAACACTCAGTGAGGGTGTGATTCTTATAAACACTCAAGTTGGGGACCATGGATTACTAAATTATTTCTAAGTCGTTTTGGGTTGCTAGATTCAGAGTTTCTACAGGCTTAACGCAGTCGAGTACGGCTAAACAGAGGTGAATCAGATTTCTGCATCACAGCTCCAGTGTGGTCCTGGCGGGGGCCAGGCAGGAGTGGGGGGCTCTGGCAGGGCTGGATCTTTGCCTGGGCTTGTCCTCTGCCAGAGTGCATGTGAGCACACCGCATGTCCAGCTGGAGCCTGTGTGCGCGATGCCGTGCTGGGCCTCACTAACGCTCGGCCTTCATCCTGTCTCCCACCCCAGCGAAGTCATCCGGGCCCTCCCTACTCTGGAGTCTCTGCAGAGGCTGTTTGACCAGCAGCTCTCCCCCGGCCTGCGTCCACGGCCTCAGGTAAAGACGCTGGGAGCTGATGAAACAGGTGCGGGAGGGGCCTGGGGAGTGGTTTGGGGGAGGTGGGGAGAAGAGGAAACCAACGTCCCAGGGACTTTGCTGGACCCCCACCTCTAGGGCGAAGGAGCTTCAGGATCCTGCCCCTCAGTCAGGTTTATGCCTCCTGCCCCCACTGAATTTTGATTTGAGGAACTACCAGCAAAACTCCTTATTAGTGTTGAATAAAAGAGACAAGGCAGGGCCTTTTCTCATCAGAAACTGACAAAAACCGGAGGTGCCTAATGGTTTGGTCCCGCCTCTTACCCCAGGAAGAGCAGGGGAAGGTGGGCCCCCTGAGACACACACACACACACACTGGGAGCCAAGGCCTGCCAAGTCGTCTGTGTCACAGAAAGTGTCCCCAGCGAAGCTAAGAACAGAATTAACATGTTTAAAAGGCACACCCTACCACCCATGATTAAGTAAAAGCAACCAAAATTTTTAAATGGGGAGAGGATTTTAAAAGGCTGTTTTACTGAAGAGGGACTGGGAATTGCCAGGATACCCTTGAAGAGATGTTAGTAACACCTCATTAGTAGCCAAAAATGAGCTGCAAAGCTCTGCTTGCCTCTCCGATGGGCAAATTTGATTGGTGAAGTCAGGACTTGGCTCCAACACAGAGGTCAGGACTCCTGGGTTCATCGCTCACAGTTGTGAGTGCAAATGGGTTTTTGAAATGCAGTTTAGCCGTTTGCATGAAAATGTTAAATGCTCAGCATCCTGCAAGCAAGCCAGTTACCTGTAGGCAGCTGCCTTAGGGTCTACACATTTGCACAGATGTTGGCAAAGGTGTATATTGTAGCTTTGTCTCTAAAAGCAAGAAGTAGGATGCAGAATTCTGAACTAAGGTGGATGCATTGATGTAGAAAGATTTTCAAGGTATACTGTTGGGTGGAAAAAGCAAACGGTTGAATGATGTATAAACTAGGGTGCAAGTCTACACATGGAAACTGTACCAGGCGTGTTTATACCCGAAAGGCTACACTGGTCACCACAAGGAGGGGATGGAATGGAGTCGAAGCGACCTGGGTCACATTTGCCCAGATGGTTTTTTGCAGTTTTTTTTACTGATAAAATGTTTTTCTATTCTGTTTGTACAACTTAAAAATTCATCAGAGGGAATAAAGGAGGCAAGCAAATGTAATTTTGCTTTCCTCAAGTGAATGATGTGTTCGTTTCCGGGAAAGTAAAAGCGAATCTGGACAAAACAGGAGCCCTACCAGACAGTAAAATTTAAATAGTTTGACTATAAGAACACACCCCCAAACCTTTGAAGTCAATTAGAAAAGGGAGAAGCTTCCAGATAATCTGAGAGCAGTCACGCCCCAGCGTGCTGCCCCGAGTGTCACGGCCACCGTGTTTGCATTCGGTGGCAGGTCAGAGCAGCGACAGGATGGGGGTGACGTCAGGATGTAGAGAAAGGGTTCTGGTTACCACCCTCCTGACTTGAAAAACCAGAGGCTGTGTTGATGCCTTCAGAAATTTCACAAATGGAAAAGGGAGTTCCGAGGCCGCCCGGGGTGTAGGAAAGAACCCTGAGCCGTGCATCAGAAACATCCAAGTTCAACAGATGACTATGCCCCCACCCTTGCTTTCCTCATCTGTGAAATGGGCATAGTTCTATCTGCCACTGCAGGGTTATGTGAGCGAGTAAGTGAAACTGCTTGGGTGGCATATCAGGAAGTGGCAGCCTCTTACCAGCACAAGGCCCTGCCCCTCAGGTCAGCAAGACAGGATGGGAACCCCGGCGTGGAGTGCATCTGAGAAGCTGCTGGGAGGTGCAAAGTGCAGCATTAGCAGAATGTGAGGTCTGGGGAGAGCCCTGGGTCTGCCCTACGTGAGAATGGAGAGTTGTTAACCTTGGAGCCCACATCCTCTGCAGTTAACTGAAAAGCTCAGTGAAATAACTGGGTCAGCTTCTGTAAAGCCATGGATGGCACTCAGACCAGTTTGCCCACATTGAGGCTGAGTTGTGAATTTTGACCTCAACCTCAACACTAGTGACATTTGGGGCTGGGTCATTTTCTGTAGTGGGGGACTGTTCTGTGCAGTGTAGGATGTTAACCCTTCCTGGCCTCTACCCACTAGATGTCCTTAGCATCCCTCAATTTTGACAACCCCAAAATGTTCCAGACCTTGTCAGTTGTCCCCAGAGGTCAAGAGCTCCACCAGCTGAGACCCAGTGACCCAAATCTCAGGTCAACACCAACAGTGTGACTTTGGACAACTGACTCACCACTCTGACTCAGTGTCCCCATCTGAAAACCAAGGACTTGAAGAGTCAATAGATGAGAAGTGTAGATGAGCGCATATGTCTTAAACATGCCGGGCAGAGCACACCCACCATCTCACCGTCATGTGCATTCAGTTCAGTTCAGTTCAGTTCAGGCGCTCAGTCGTGTCCAACTCTTTGCGACCCCATGAACCACAGCACACCAGGCTTCCCTGTCCATCACCAACTCCCGGAGCTTGCTCAAACTCATGTCCATTGAGTCAGTGATGCTATTCAACCATCTCATCCTCTATTGTCCCCTTCTCCTGCCTTCAGTCTTTCCCAGCATCAGGATCTTTTCCAATGAGTCAGTTCTTTGCATCAGGTGGCCAAAGTATTGGAGTTTCAGCTTCAACATCAGTCCCTCCAATGAATATTCAAGACTGATCTCCTTTAGGATGGACTGGTTGGATCTCCTCGCAGTCCAAGGGACTCTCAAGAGTCTTCTCCAACACCACATTTCAAAAGCATCAATTCTTTGGCACTCAGCTTTCTTTATAGTCCAACTCTCACATCCATACATGACTACTGGAAAAACCATAGCTTTGACTAGACTGACCTTTGTTGGCAAAGTAATGTCTCTGCTTGTTAATATGCTGTCTAGGTTGGTCATAACTTTTCTTCCAAGGAGTAAGCGTCTTTTAATTTCATGGCTGCAGTCACCATCTGCAGTGATTTTGGAGCCCCCAAAAATAAAGTCTGACACTGTTTCCACTGTTTCCCCATCTATTTCCCATGAAGTGATGGGACCAGATGCCATGATCTTTGTTTTCTGAATGTTGAGCTTTAAGCCAACTTTTTCACTCTCCTCTTTCACTTTCATCAAGAGGCTTTTTAGCTCCTCTTCACTTTCTGCCATAAGGGTGGTGTCATCTGCATATCTGAGGTTATTGATATTTCTCCCGGCAATCTTGATTCCAGCCTGTGCTTCATCCAGCCCAGCACTTCGCATGATGTGCTCTGCATGTAAGTTAAATAAGCAGGGTGACAATATACAGCCTTGAAGTACTCCTTTCCCGATTTGGAACCAGTCTGTTGCTCCATTTCCAGTTCTAACTGTTGCTTCCTGACCTGCATATAGGTTTCTCAGGAGGTGGGTCAGGTGGTCTGGTATTCCCATCTCTGGAAGAATTTTCCAGTTTGTTGTGATCCACACAGTCAAAGGCTTTGGCATAGTCAATAAAGCAGAAGTAGATGTTTTTCTGGACCGCTCTTGCTTTTTCAGTAATCCAGTGGATGTTGGCAATTTGATCTCTGGTTCCTCTGCCTTTTATAAATCCTGCTTAAACATCTGGAAGTTCACGGTTCACATACTGTTGTTCATTCTTCTACCTAACAAGGTAGTACAGGCAAAACTCCAGCTTTCTTTAATACCTTTTGTTCCAAGAACTGACTCCACTCTGTTGGTAGCTTCGTTTCTACTTTGTACATCTTTGCCCCAAGAGACACAGATTCCAAGAGAGTGGGGAAGACACCATCTTCCCACCAGGTGATGATGACCAGGGTGAAGATCCAGAGTGTCTGGGGGAGAAGGAGGGGACTTGAATCTGCTTATCATCTTGACTCTTTTTGAGAAAAACAAGAGATCCTAAAACAAGGGATCCTGTACTGTCCCACCTGCTCTCCTGCTCCACCCTTACCTGCATCTCAGCTCCACTCCAGCAAGCCCGTCCCTTGATCAATAATACCTGTTGCCTGATTGGGAGCTTTATCAAGGAGCAAGGGCCAAACCAAAAAGAATTACAGAAAGTTTTGACAAATATCAACTGTTGTGATGATGGTGGTGATGGTTGTGGTGGGGGGTGGTTGCAGTGGCCGTGCTGCTGATGGTTAGAAATGATGGCAATCAGTGATGCAGAAGGAATGTACTGAAGTCGCTGGTGGGGGACTTCCCTGGTAGTCTAGTGGCTAAGACTCCGCACTCCTATTCCCAACGTCAATCCCTGGTCAGGGAACTAGGTCCCGCCTGCCGCAACTAAGCGTTCTCATGCTGCAACTAAGCGTTCTCATGCTGCAACGAAAATATCCCACAGGCTGCAAGATCCCACATATCGTAACTAATACCTGGTGCAGCCAAATACATAAATAAAAATAGTTTTAAAAGATAAAGTGGTCAATGGAAAAAAGTGAAAGTGTTAGTTGCTCAGTCGTGTCTGATTCTTTGTGACCCTAGGGACTGTAACCTGCCAGGCTTCTGTGTCCCTGGGCTTCTCCAGGCAAGAATACTGGAGTGGGTAGCCATTCCCTTCTCCAGGGGAAACTGAGGTCAGAAGTCTGTGTGACCTGGCTGACTTATTGGGGGGTGGCTGGTGGTAAAGGGCAGCACCTAGTTGGTGATCACCCTCGTTCTACCCTGCTTAGTGTTTGGAATAGTCCAGTCTGGTTTTCTTGTCCTTCTGGAAGGTGGGGATGGTGTCCTTTCAGCTCTATACCTCCAGCACCTTGGCACCGTGTCTGGCACAGAATTGAGGCTTTGTAAAGATCTCTTCTGTGAGTAAATGCTCGAGACTGTGGACTTGGTGCCAAGAAGACATAGTTTCACATCCTGCCATGCCTTTACCAGCTGTGTGACTTGGGACATGTAACGCCAGCTCTCTGAGCCTCACGCATGCATTGAACGACTTTACTGAGCATCTTCTCTGGCCAAGCCCCCAGGTCGCAGCACTGGACACAGTTCTCCTGGGCCCAGCCCTCACGGAGGTTACGTGCTAGCTGGAGAAACAGACAGCAAACAAATAGACAATCAACACGATGGTGATCTAGCAGAGATGTCTTTGGCGCGGGTGTCAGGGGAGACCTCTTTGTGACTCTGAGACCTGAATGGCAAGGAAGTGGCCTCCCCTGGTGACATTTATGTTTCTAGGATTTCTCAGGAAGTGTGGCTCTAGGCCATGGGCAGACCAGAAGGTCGGAGGGGTGTGGCTGAGGCTCAGGAGGGGGTCACACCAAGTCCTTAAGGATTTGGATCACTGTTTTCTCCTGGTGGCGGGTGAGGGGGTTTGGAGCAGGGCCTGGCTGTGTTTGGAAGTCCAGCAGCAGTGCCAATAGATGCAGTACACGTACTAGGGTGGAAGTGTTGTGACGCAGGACAGACCTTGAGTTTTGTTTCTGCAACCGAGTAGAGGGGGTGAGAAGCCCTGGGAGAGCAGCAGATTTCGAGGGAAGAGGGAAGGAAGGCGTGATTTTAGGTCATGGTAATTCTGAGATGACTGCACATATCATATCCCTGATTTGCTTACCTGCAAAGAGGGACGGTAATCCTGCTTGTGGGGTTGTTGGTGGGGGAACCAGGATGAAGCCTAAAATCCGAACCTAAGTAATTTCAGGCTAATCCTGTTTTTGTTTTCTGGTTCAAATCATTTTGGTGAAAGGTACCAAACGGTTGCTGCCTCTTTAACAAAAACATGCAGGCTCATCTGACAGTACCCGCTTCAGCAAGGATGTGCAGTCCAGCCACTTGGGAACACGTTTGGCGTCACCTCGTAACCTCTGACCCCAGAAGTTCCTCCCCTAGCCTGTCCCTCGGCCCAGAGATGCTTTGGAAGTGTATTTTTAGGCTCAGCCTGACGCCTCTCATAGCTGGCCCTCAGCAGCCCGTCCTTACCTGCTCTTTTTCTCCCGTCCCAGGTGCCTGGCGAGGCCAGTCCCATCAACATGGTGGCCAAGCTCAGCCAACTGACAAGTCTCCTGTCCTCTATTGAAGACAAGGTGTGTGGGGGGAGTCCTGCCGCTTCCCTGGGCTTCTCTGTGGTCCCCTCTTCCCTCAGAGAATGCCCAGGTGTCCCCATGACCCTGTCCCAGCCCAGGCTGGCTTCTCATCGCCTCCCAACCTGAAGCCTCACACGTTTCCGCCCACAGGTCAAGGCCTTGCTGCACGAGGGTCCGGAGTCTCCCCACCGGCGCTCACTCATCCCTCCGGTCACCTTTGAGGTTCGTGTCCATGGACTTGTGCTCCACATGCAGGGGGTTGGCTGGCCTTCTGGTCCCAGTGGAAGGAGGGCTCTGGGCTCAGCAGGGAGCCCGATGGCTGACTGAGATTGGAAGTCAGTAGAACCGACTCCCTGGAAAGATGATGAAACATTAGGATGGGTGCCCCGGTGACTCTGTGGAGCCTTCTTCATGGGGAGGATCCCATGGGAAGAGCTTCTCATTGACCCAAGACACCAAAACTTCATCCTTCTCCAAGCGGGGGCAGTGAGTGTCATCAAACAGGCAGCCCTCTGAATAGGCTGCAAAATAGTGCCCCGAGGTGGGAGTTAGGAGAGAGAAGGGATTCCTATGATTTCTTTGGAAGTGACTGAGTTAGACTCTCCAGGCCCAGAAATTTGCTTTTCTTGTATGCCCCCAACATTGTGGAGCGTCTCGGCCTCCATTGGTTCCACATTCAAAAACAGGATGGGATGCCCACCCCCACGTCCTTCTGAGCCCTGATGAAAATTCTGTATTAAGATGTATTACCGGGACTTCCCTGGTGGTCCAGTGGTTGAGATTCTGTGCTTATACTACAGAGGGTGAGGCTTCCACCTCTGGTTGGGGAGCTGAGATTCCACATGTGTGTGTACGAATGTCTGCTTAGTGCTGTCAGACTCTGGGACCCCATAAGCCCTCCAGGCTCATCTATCCATGGGATTTTCCAGGCAAGAGTACTGAAGTAGGTTGCCATTCCCTTCTCCAGGGGATCTTCCCGACCCAGGGATCGAACCCAGGTCTCCTGCATTGCAGGCAGATTCTTTACTGTCTGAGCTACTAGGGAAGCCCAGATCCACGTACCTCATGGTAAAAATAATAAAATAAAAACAAAATGTACAGAGCCAAGAGATACTGCTTATAGTTGAAAAGGAAAAAAGAAGATACATGTCCATATTCTGAGTGCCTAGACAATTGTCTTCTTCCTAATTGTTATCAGTAAAAGTTCATATATTGGTTGTAACAAGGCCTGGGAGCTTCAATCTATTACTAAAATCCTCTGTGGAAGGAGGTGACTCATCAGATTTCTGAGTGTTGTCAGATTAAACAGTGAATAAAGCATCTTCTAGTAGCTCATCCTTCTCCTCCACCAAACCTGTTAGCAGAACAGCTGATGTGCACACAGCAGAGAAGCTGGGCTCCTTCCACATTTTAGCAATTCTCAGGAGCTGCCAGCGAAAACTCCCTCTGGGGCAAAGGAGGCTCAGAAATAGAAACCAGAGGTCCCACACGGGAGGGACATACGGCCAAGGGCCGCCTGGTCACATGGACGAGGGACTCAGGGACGGCGCTGAGAAAGCACTGAGAAGGGATGACCAGCACCTTTCTTCCCCTTCCTTCCTCTTCCTTCTTTCCACAGGTGAAGGCAGAATCTCTGGGGATTCCTCAGAAACTGCAGCTCAAGGTCGATGTCGAGTCTGGGAAACTGATCATTAAGAAATCCAAGGACAGCTCTGAGGACAAGTTCTACACCCACAAGAAAAGTAAGGCCCCCGCGTCCGTAAAATCCTCGTTCTGCTGATAGCCTTACTGTGGCCGCCGGCTATGCGGAGCAGGCTGTCGGGAAAGCCAGTCTTGCCAGGAGCCTTCCACCCTCTGCTGGGGTACCTCCCAGCCCCCGCCCTGCCTGTTGTGCCCCTCCAGTTCTCAGGCTCCCCTCCTGTGCCCCCTGCACCTTGAGGCCTGCCCCAGATGCTCCACCTGCTTCCTCCCTCTCTGGGGAAACGAGCTTACGCTTGGCCCTGGGTGGCGGTTCTGCATGTGTACGTGCTCTCCCTGTTAGGAGGAGGGCTGATGTGTGTGGTCATCCTCGTGCTCGGTTCAGGCCTTGCTGATCAAATCAGGGTAGCATATCCCTAGGGTAGCACAGACACAGTTCAGCCTGGCATTAATGTCATGGGCTCTAAATTCAGACTGGACATTCCCAGCTCCACCACTTAGCACCTGTGTGACCTTGCACATGACCCTTAACCTTCCTGGGCCTCAGTTTTCTCATCTGTAAAATGGGGATGATAAGGTCCCCATGAACTAATCTACATGTAAGGCTCCTTAGGAAAGCCTAGCACATAGGAGTCAACTCTGGGCAACTGAGGCTTTGCATTTCAAATAGTCTCATCAGTAAAATGGAAAATATTCCCACACCAAAGGCTTATGGAGAAGCTGCTGTGGGCCAAACACTAGGGATCCTGGGCAAGCAGGACAAAGACTGCCCATGTGGAATTTACATCCCATTGCACGGAGTGGCCAATAAGTATGTCAGTAGGATGATTTCAGCTATTACCGAATGCTGGAAGCCACAGGTGAGGGATGGAGAATAACTGGGGGCAGGAGGCAATTTGAGAGGCAGAATCTGGAGTTGTCAGCCTTGTCAGTGAGGATAGAAAGTGGGAGCCAGCAGTGTGGCAAGGTCAGGGAAAGAGAAAGGCTAGAGAGAGGTTCTTGGGGGTGGGACCCCTGAAGGGCAACTGAATTTTGGGGGGCAACAGAGCACAGTGGTGGAAAATGCTCTGATATGGCCCTGACATCATAGCCTGGGCTCAGCCCTGCCTGCCGGGGAGGGAGCAGCTCCAAGCCTCAGTTTCTCCATCTGTACAATGTGGGCGAGCCCATGTATCATCATAGCATGGTACTTTTTGAGCCCCATTTCCTTACTTGATATTGGTTTATCCTCACAAGGCTGACAGATTCCCCGAGACAGTAATAAGCGCCAGAGACTCATCTCTTAAATAAATTTCCACCCTAACACAACAGTTTGTGTTCCAGTTCAGGTTTTCAAACCCCTGAAGACAAAGTCCCTCTGGTCCATAAACAGTGTTTTTTTTATCCTTCAGGGATTCAAAATCTGTTTAGTAGCATATAACTAGGGATGCCAGATTTAGCAAATAAAAATACAGGATACCCAGTTAAACTTGAATTTCAGATAAACAATGAAAAATTTTAGTATAAGTATGTCCCATGCAATACTTGGAACATACTTATAAAGGTATGCCTTTTTCTGAAAAGGAAGCCCAGGCAATCCCAGGCACCAGCAGCATCTTTTGTTGTTAATAAAGTGGTATGAGAAGACAAAGAACAGAGAAGAAAGCAGAAAACATCACATGAGTTTTGTAAAGAGTAATTGTGCTTAGTTGCTCAGTCATGTCCGACTCTTTGAGACCCCATGGGCTGTACCCCCACCAGGCTCCTCTGCCCATGGGGATTCTCCAGGCAAAAATAATGGAGTGGGTAGCCATTTCCTTCTCCAGGGGATCTTCCTGACCCAGGGATTGAACCCAGGTCTCCCACATTGCAGGCAGATTCTTTACCAGCTGACCACCAGGGAAGCCCTTGCAAAGAGTAAAGGTAAATCTTTTTTCATTAAACCTGTGTTGTAGTTATACACATATGCACACACATAGAGTCATTGCATACATGTGGTTACATGAAAACCCTTTTCTTGCTGTCTGGAAGTGGGGGATTCTCCCCTGGTTCTGCTAGAGGCCTGGGTTGTGGGATAGATAGAATGTTCTGGAGACAGGCTCTAGTTGGAGACTATGACTGATGGCCAGAGTTGAGAAACTGTGGAAATCCCACCTCACTAGCCTTGCGAAGCAGGTGCCTGTTGGGAGTGTGGGCTCCACGCTGTCTGACCTTTGCTATTTAGTCCTGAACTGAAGTGACCTTGAGAGATTGTCCTGGGTCAGCACCACCTGCCCTGAAGCTCTCGCCAGCAAAGATGGCAGACGTGAGCACGTCACGGCATGTCCCACACGGGTCTCTAGGGGACACAAGCCACAGCCTTGCCCCATTGAGAACACTGGCCTGAGCTGAGCTTTCAGAAGGCAGATATTTGGCCTGACAGCCAAGCCCTGCAGATTCTTCCCATTGCCCCCAAGAAACCCTAGAGCTGGACCTCCATGGGAGATTGTACGTTCAGCAAAAACTTGATGCCAGACACTCTGCTGGGAACAATAGGACAAAGGGTAAGAACTGCATAGGCTCCGAGGCTAGGCTGCCCAGGCTCAGATCTGGGCTCTGCCACTTCCTCGCTGTATCATGTTGGCCTAGTGGCTTAACCGCTCTGTGCCTCCATTTTCTCATCTGTGAAATGGGAATAATAATAATGTCTCATAGGCTTGTCATGAGTAGACAAGCTAATGCATGTGAGAGTACCTCCCTGTGCCTAACAGCAGCACTGGCCCCACAGCAAAGTGTCCAGGCAGAGGCCAGGGGACCGGGGTTGCCCCATATGCGTCTGCCCTGTCCTGCAACCTGCTCCTGAGTCCCACCTGGGCTGAGGCACCAAAGTCCAAGGGATGCTCTCAGGGCGGCAAGGGGATGGAAGTCTAGGGACCAGGCCTGTGCAGGAGGTGGGATACAGCCTGGAGAAGCAGGTAGATAGAGTAGGGAGGTGTCAGAAGCCCAGCCTGGAGTCTCAGGTCAGCTGCTTGTGAGCTTGGTCTAGAGCCCTCTCTAGCAAGGAATGTGCAGGTTATCTAGGACCAACCAGATTGGAACTATGAATAATGAGCTACTGCACAAATGGAGTGTGGAGGGCCCACCCCAAATCCTGATGGAGAGATAGCTGATTGAAATTGCCAACAACTACAGTGTGCCCATGACTCTGTGATCATGGTAGAAGCTCTTCCTGGAGTAGAGACAGAGCAGTGTCCTCAGTTTACTATTCTGTCAAATGGGTATAGTCCTGTAGGGCGGCCATGAGTCTTAAGTAAACATCAAAGCACACAGTGCCTAGCATCTAGCAGATGCTCAATGACATTGACTGTTACCACCATCCCCTGGAGGAGAACATGGCAATCCACTCTGGTATTCTTGCCTGGAGAATCCCATGGACAGAGGAGCCTGGCAGGTTGCAGTCCATGGTGTTGAAGAGTCGGACATGACTGAGCACCTGAGCATGAGCACCATCATCATGGTATAATTATCCCTCCAAGGCAGCTCTGAGGGAGGCAGTGAGCAGTGAGGAGCACAGAGCAGGAAAGGAAGCCCCCAAACACTGGAGTGTGGCAAGCTGTCACACTCACAGAGTTGGGGTCACAGGGCAGGGGCGGGAGAACCAGGGACTTACTGAAGGTGTGAGCAGGGAGGACTCTTAAGAGATCAGCTCAGAACACTAAGTTCCTCTTCACTGTCAAGGAGACTGACTTACAACTGAAAGGGGTGGACCCAACTTTGATAAGAGGAAACGGAAGCCTCAGATGAGTAAGGAGAGTGTCAGAGAGTGCCCACTTGCTTGAGGTTTCTGAATTGAAAGAAACACCTGTCAGGATTCTGAGAAGCACTGGGAATTCTTGTCTGTTAATTCAATGGACATTTTTCTTTTGAACATCTCCTGTGGGCCAGCCCTGAGTTTAGCCCTCCCTCCAAAAATCTGTGGTTTGGGAGGGAAAGCTGACCTGAGCAATGTATTACAATGTATGTCATATGTGAGCTTAGCCCTGGAGGAAGACTGATTAGCTCTGTTGTAAGGTGGTGCAGGGACACCTCCCACCACAGAGGTGGCTCTGTCTGGGGCTTTGAAGGCTGAATAGGAGTTCAAGTATGTGGTAGGGGAGGGCACTTGGACTCAGAGAATGGCATGTACAAGGAATGCAGCAGGATGTTAGGGAAATCAAATATCACTTGTTGTGGCCCTGGAGGGAAGAGCAGTTGGGCATGGGATCCCAGATGTGGGCAGGGCCTTGAATGCAGAGTAAGAGTTGGAGATGTTCTCCTGGGGGCTGGGGAGCAAGGACGGGTTTACCGTCTCGGGGGTGAGTGTACACTTTTGTGGGTTGTGGACACTGGGGAGGTGCCATGAGATGCTGGAGGGGGGATACAGCCGAGCTGGAGATGAGTGGCCCTGAGAAAACCCAGTTGGAGTCCAGAATGAACTTCTGTGGTGTGGGTCTGTGAGCCCTTAAAAGAGAAGCACAGATGCCCAGGGCTTGCCAGCCAGCTGTCTGCTGCCTCACCAGCCTGGCTGCTGTCTTCCCTCAGTGTCAATGGGGCTTGGCTCATCCTCTGTCACAGCACCTGTCATATCAGAACACAATTACCTGTTCACAAGTCTCCTCCCCTGAAGAGTGGGGTCTTCCCCTCACTCAGCCTGGAATCCACAAGTTCTCGCACAGGACCTGGTTTTCAGTAGGTGCATGCTCAGTGATTGCCAATTGAGCCCTTGTAATGTCACTTATAAATTTCTGACCCCCTCCACCATCAATGTGGGCTCCACAGGGCCCCGGAGGGCGAGGTGGGCAGTCTTCGTCCACTGCTAAATTCCCAAAGTCTAGAACAGTGCTTGGCACAGAATACGTGATCAGTAAACACACACTGAGTGCATGAATGAATGAATGATGGTGAGGTCAGTGAAAAAACACAGTTCACGTGGCTGTGTGTTTAGGTGGCTTCTTTGCAGCAGGTACTGGCTAGGCATTGTGCCTCAGGGACAAAGGGCCCTGGGTAAACCACATTCACGTCCGTAGCCAATAATGGTGTGACCCTGAGCAAGTGACTGAATTACTCCAAGCCTCTATGTTCACGTCTGTAAAATGGATTCCTATAGGGCTGCTGTGAGGGCCGGTGGCATGAGGCATGTCCTTAGCAGTCCTGACACACAGTCAGATTCCAATCGTGGTTATTATTTTAAAGTGCTGACCTCTTGGAGGAAATCTCTGACTGCAGGTGTTGGAGCTTCCTTGCCTTGTTCTTGTCACCACGTCCCTTAGTAGCTTTGGCATCAAGGTCTCCCACACGTAGGAAAGGCCAGCTGCCATGTAAGGAAATCATAATGTTCTCACTCACTGAGCAGTTACAACCTGCTGAGTGCTGGGGGTGTGTAGCTGAGCTAGCCGGGTGTGCTCTTAGCCCCGAGGGAGGTTACATCCAAGGAAGGGTCAGGGAGAGAAAGAAACGAGTACACAAACCAGGAAGGCAGCAGGGAGTGGTAAACTCTTGTCTGGCAACTTGAATAGAAGGACATGCCAGTCATGGAGGAAATGACAAAATGCTGTTGGAGTTGGCAGCTGAGCATCAAGAAGATACTGGCTATGCAAAAACCAGGAGCAAAGACCCTTGGGCAGAGGTTTCAAGGAGTGAGCAAGTTCAGAATGTGAGGAGGCGGGGATGCTGGAGCACAGGTGCTGCAGAGATTGGGCACCAGTCACAGGGCCTTGGCGACCCAGGATGTCCTCTAAGTGCAGGGAGCCACCGCTGCTTAGTCATTCAGTCGTGTACCACTCTTTGCAACCCCACGGAGTGTAGCCTAACAGGCTCCTCTGTCCATAGGGAGTCTCAAGGCAAGAATAATGTAGTGGGTTGCCATGTCCTACTCCAGGGAATCTTTCTGACCCAGGGATCAAGCACAAGTCTCCCGCATTGCAGGCATTAAAGAAGTTTCAAGCAGGAGCATGGTGTGATCTGCCTTTACAATGAACTCTAGCTGCTGTGCTGAGAATAAGTGATGGCAGGAGGCAGGCAGACATGCAGAGACCAATTAAAGGGCTGTGACAGTAGCCAAGCAAGAAGTGGTGGTGGCTTGAGATGGGGAAAAACGGACAGACTGGGAATGTTCTGGAGGTGTGCTCAGTCACTGAGCCATGTCCACCCTGTGGACTGGGGCCTTCATCTGTCCATGGGATTCTCCAGGCAAGAATACTGGAGTTGGTAGTCATTCCTTCTCCACAGGATCTTCCAAATCCAGAAATAGAACCCGGGCCTTCTGCATTGCAGGCAGATTCTTTACCATCTGAGCCAACCAGGGAAACCCAAAAGTGACAATGTTAGTCGCTCTGCTGCTGCTGCTGCTAAGTCGCTTCAGTAGAGCTGCTAAGTCGTGTCCGACTCTGTGCGACCACATAGACAGCAGCCCACCAGGCTCCCCCGTCCCTGGGATTCTCCAGGCAAGAAAACTGGAGTGGGTTGCCATTTCCTTCTCCAATGCATGAAAGTAAAAAGTGAAAGTGAAGTCACTCAGTCGTGTCCGACTCTTAGCGTCCCCATGGACTGCTGCCCACCAGGCTCCTCTGTCCATGGAATTCTTCAGGCAAGAATACTGGAGTGGGTAACCATTCCTTCTCCAGGGGATCTTCCCAACCCAGGGATTGAACCTGGGTCTCCTACATTGCAGGTCCATTCTTCACTGTCTGAGCTACCAGGGAAGCCTGTGATCTACAGGTTCTGGAGGTAGACCTGCCCATACCTACTAATAGATGAGATGGAGAGGGACAAGGGGAAGAACCAAAAAGATTCTCTTTAACTAGGTGTGGGAACAAGTGGGCCACTTACTGAACCTGCTAACACTCATATTAGTATTAATAATACTAATTGGGACTTCCTTGATAGCTCAGCTGGTAAAGAATCTGTCTGCAATGCAGGAGACCCTGGTTCGATTCCTGGGTCAGGAAGATCCGCTGGAGAAGGGATGGGCTACCCACTCCAGTATTCTTAGGCTTCCCTTGTGGTTTAGCTGGTAAAGAATCCACCTGCAATCCAGGAGATCTGGGTTCAGTTCCTGGGTTGGGAAGATTCCCTGGAGAAGAGAAAGGCTACCCACTCCAGTATTCTGGCCTGGAGAATTCCATGGACTGTATAGTCCATGGGGTCACAAAGAGTTGGACATGACTGAGCAACTTTCACTTTAGTACTAATTCTGAGCCGGCAAGGCCTCACATCCCAGGGAAGCCACGCAGTCCTGCAGGTAGATGTGAAGGAAACCATATGTTCAGAGAGAAGGAGACACAGCCTAACAGCAGCAGATCTGGAAGAGTTTGGGCATTCCAGCTGCAGGTAAGACTCATGCCGTGGCACATTTACCGCTGCTGATAAGGCCGATGGGCTTTCTGAGAGCAGGGAACCCCCACAATTTCCCTTGAGTGAGACTTCAGTTCAAGAGGGTAGCTGAACACACACAGGATTGTCTTTTCCCTTCTTAAAGGCAAAACTCAGAGGGACAAAGAAAACAGAAAAGAAAATGAGGGCAACACAATTCTGAAAAGCGATGGATCGTGATAACCACGCTATAGGAACCAAAATAGCTAAATTTTAAATGTATCATAGGAAAAGCTGAGACGCCTGACTCACACCACAGAACCACAAAGGGCAGAGGAATTGATAGTATCGGGGCGCCTGGAGTGAGGGTGAAGCTGGGGTTATAAACAGCAGGATTGGATAAAAATCTTTTTAAAGGCTTAGACCCACCAGATCCCCGTCCATTCCACACAGCCAGTGGCTTCCCCTCACATGTTAGGCCAAAGACCTAAAGTTTATTTTCAAGGAGGTAAGGGACTGGGAGACGCCAGGCATGGTGAGGGCAGAGGAATCTACCAGATACAGAGGACTCGATAACAGGTATTTCTGAATGCTGAGATGCCAGCCTTCATCCTTGCCCAGCTTGGGACACTGCCAGCCAGGCTCACTACCTGCAGGCAGGAAGATGACCAACCCAGGAACAAAAATCTAAAGACACTGCCATGAAGAGGTTCCCCATGAATCAGCCCATGAAACCACCCCATGGAGAAGCCTTGCTGGGCAGTCCCCCGCTGTCACTGCTGGGACCCAAGGACCCCCGTCATTGGAGGAAAGCCTGTAATAGGAGAAGACTCAAGGCAGAAGTAAGCAAAAAGGCAAACTTGGAGCAAATAAATTATGATGTTTTAAAAGAAACTGGGCCGTGAAACCAGAACAGAATGCTATTCAAGGAACATTCAGAGAACAAAATAAAAGTGAAGAAAAAGGAGGAGGAGGAATGGAGCGGAAGGAGATGGGTAAGAAGAAATAAAACATTATAGCAGAATTTTTTTCAGAAATTTTTAAAATAAAAACTCAAAGGAAAGGGTGGAAAGATAAAATTGAGGAAAACTCCCAGAAGGTAGAACAAAAGGATAAAAGGAAGGAAAACAGGAGAGAAGAGGTTTTTAAAAATTAGAAGACCAGTCCAGGAGATCCAGTACCAACATAATCAGAGTCAGTCAGAGAAAACACAGTAATGGTGAGAAATTTCATTAAAGAAATAATTCAAGAAAAGTCCTCAGGACTGAATAACACCAGTTTCCAGACTCCAACCAGTTCCATATTCCAACATAGCCTGAGGCATATGCAATGTTGAAAAGTCTCACAATACTGGATTCTAAGAAAAGATCCCCAAAACTTCAAAGCAAAAGATAGATTACAGATTGTGTCATGGGTCCCCACTGCCTCCCGTGTGGCTCAGTGGTAAAGAACCCACTTGCCAATGCAGGAGACGTTAAAGGACTCGGGTTTGATCCCTGGGTCGGGAAGATCCCTGGAGAAGGAAATGGCAACCCACTCCAGTATTCTTGCCTGGGAAATCCCATGGGCAGAGGAACCTGGTGGGCTACAGTCCATGGGCTCGCAAAGGAATTGGACATGGCTTAGTGACTAAACAACAACATGGGTCCCCCAGATCATATCTAGGTTAACTGAGTCTCCGGGAAAATTCCCAGGACTCAGCATGAAGTCATATCACTGTGATTCACTGCAGTTGAAAGGACATAGAGTACAGTCAGCAAAAGGAAAGGATGCCTGGGGTGAAGTCCAGGAGAGACCAGGCACAAGCTTCCAGGAGCCCCTCCCCTCGAAGTCACACAGGATGAGCTGAATTCATCCCTTGCCGAGTTGTGACAACACATGTGAAATGCCGCCTACCGGAGGTGCTTGTTAGAGACTCAGCATCCCAGGATTTCACTGGGGACTGGTCACATAGGGGAATGAGTAGATGGGGAAAGAGTGGAAACAGTGGCAGACTTTATTTTGGGGGGCTCCAAAATCACTGCAGATGGTGACTGCATGAAATGAAAAGATGTGTACTCCTTGGAAGGAAAGTTATGACCAACCTAGACAGCATATTAACAAGCACAGACATTATTACTCTGCCAACAAAAGTCCGTCCAGTCGAGGATATGGTTTTTCCAGTAAGCATGTAAGGGTGTGAGAGTTGGTCTATGAAGAAAGTTGAACACCGAAGAATTGATGCTTTTGAACTGTGGTGTTGGAGAAGGCTCTTGAGAATCCCTTGGACTGCAAGGAGATCCAGCCAGTCCATCCTAAAGGAAATAAGTCCTAAATATTCGTTGGAAGGACTGATGTTGAAGCTGAAACTCCGATACTGTGGCCACTTGATGTGAAGAGCTGACTCACTTGAAAAGACCCTGATGTTGGGAAAGATTGAAGGCGAGAGGAGAAGGGGACAACAGAGGATGAGACGGTTGGATGGCATCACTGACTCAATGGACATGAGTTTGAGTAAACTCTGGGAGTTGGTGATGGACAGGGAGGCCTGGCGTGCTGCAGTCCATGGGGTCGGTCGCAAAGAGTCGGACACGACTGAGCTACTGAACTGAACTGAACTGGTCGCAGAGGCGCCTTCAGCCTGGTACACACCCAGAGTCCAGACTCTCAGGGGGAAACCCAGTTAGTGTTAGTTGCTCAGTCATGTCTGACTCTTTGTGACCCCATGGACTGTAGCCCGGGAGGAAAACTAGTATTCAGCATAAACCACACTGTTCATACAGGTAGCACAGCATAGTGAGTTGCTCTTAGTTCCTGGCATGCTGGGGACCCTTCCCAAATCCAAAGTCCTGGATGCCAACCAAGGGCCACCTTCAAGCAAACTCTTCCAGGACAGAAGTCAGGCCTGCCTGTGAACTCTTCTGCATGTAGGCGGATCAGAATGACATGTTATGTCTCAGTAGCAATGCTGCAAACCAGAAATGAAGGAGCAGGGTCTCGAGAGCCCTGAGGAAAGTTATTCCCAACTTAGAGCTGTGTCAGGGAAGTGTGAGTATAGGGTTTTCAGGTATTCAAAGCCTCCAAAAGTGTCTCGCCCCATCCCCTTTCTTGGAAAGCTGCTAGAGATGTTGCTCTACCAAAATGAAGGCGTAAACTGAGGAAGGGGAAGATGTGGGGTCCAATACAAGTGAGACAGAGGTGAATGGATTTCCTGGATGATGGAGAGGGCAGACCCTAAGTCATGGCTCTGCATCAGACCTTGAGGTCACCGGTCTGGAGAGGAGAAGACCCAGAGAGGCCCTGGGAGAGAAACCCTCAGGGCAGTGAAACTGATGAAAGCTCTTGGCCTCATGGAAAAGAGAATTACAGAGGGAGAGAGTTTGGACCAATGGAAAAATATGGCAATTAACTCCAGGAAAAAAACAGAAAGTTGTGTAGGAAAAAGAAAGCAATTGAGGCTTGTCTGTCAAGAGCATTCCCATAATAACAAACACGGAATGCTTATCCGGCCAAAACGATGATATAATTATTAGAGGGATGGTGGAAGCACAGAAATTATACACGGGCAGGGGGAGGGGAATGGTGAGGTGGGGAAAGAGGCTGTAAATGCTAAAGAGAGCTAAATCTTCATCCTCTATGGTGGGAAGTCCATATGTAATAGGAAGTACGTAAGACTGAAACACCAGGATGTAGCAATATAAGCATCTTATTGAAAGACATGAAGCATTAATAACATTCACAACAAAAAAATCCATTCAGGGACTTGAAAATGAGTCCCTCTAGGGAGCAGGACACTGGAGGGAGGTGGAGTTGGGAAGTACTATTTTTCATAATGACTTGAGCCTCTTTTAATCAGACAGAAATACAAATATTTAATTTTTCGTTTAGATATAACTTGCAAACAAGCACAAGAGGGAAGGGAGGAAGAGAGAGGAAGGAAAAGGAGAGGGAGGGAGGGAACTGAAAAGATGGACAGGCACGCTGTCTCTGCCCTGGTCAGGCCACCGCCTCCCATTCCAGGCTCCACCTTTCCCAACCCTGAGCTCCTCCCTGGAAGAGCAGCAAGGAGCAAGAATCTGGGAGACCAGGCGCAGATTTGGTGCTCAGCCTGGGCCCGGAAAAGTCAGACTGCTGAGGTCAGGTGCCAGAGTGCCAGAGTGCCCTGGAGACTCTGCATGTGTTGGAGGGTGATGAGAAGAGTAAACTTCCATCCCTCTTAAGTCCTGCAGCTCATCAAGTCTCAGAAATTTCTGAACAAGTTGGTGATCCTGGTGGAAACAGAGAAGGAGAAGACCCTGCGGAAGGAGTACGTTTTTGCTGACTCCAAAGTAAGTGACGACAAAGCCCTAGGACGAGCTAGGAGGGGAGTGAGGGAGGCACGGTTTCTGAGGCTTGCTGTGTGCCTGGAAGTGGGTACCGGGCACTGTCAGCTCGCTCGGCTCTCACACCCACTTCCCACCTGAAGCCAAGCCCAGGAAGGTGGGGGGATGCAGGCCAGCTAGTAGCCCCATCTGCAACGTCTGCCACCATGCTGGCCTGTGGAAGAGTGCCTCCTTTATCATCCATGTCTTACCAGCCCTGAGCCCCCTTGGGAGGCTTTGAGCTTTCCTGGGATGCACCCGGAGACCCTTGGAGACACCCCAGATTTAAATCTGAGTCTCAACCAGCACCCCCTCCATTTCTACACTTGCACAGCCCCCAAGCAGAAATGAGATTCTCTACCAGGTCTGGCTGCTAGAATAAGAGGTGGGTGGGCTGATGGAGAAACTTGGGATCTGGGCGTTGTGGGGGCGTCTGTACAGACAGAGTCTCTGACCTGAGCCCTCACCTCACACGTGCCAACCAGGTGCAGAAACCCAGCCTTGCGGCCCTGCTGTTTATCCTGCAGCGTGCAGCTCTGCTGAGCCAGGCACGGGGCTCCCAGCACGTCAAGGGTGGCTGACTGTGTCGGCCCTGCGGTGGAGGGACAGGGATCCTGGCCCGGGCCCACAGGCACTGCCCCATCGAGTGCTAGAACCCGGCTGTGTCTACCTGTGTGGCAGGGGAGAGCTGATAGGAGGCCGGTGGGAACTCTGCGGGTCCCAGAATTAGCTGAGAGGGTGAAAAGGACTGAGAGGAATGATAGAGAAGGAACCGGGGAGAAACAAGGAAGTGGGTTCCAAACAGGTGGGGGAAGCATCGTGCTGGGCACATGGGCAGAGGTCCAAAACCCACTTCTGCTCATGGTCACATGCTCAGAAGATGAGGCACGAGGGTAAACTGAGGCACGGAGTTCTGAGCTGCCCCTAAACGCAGATTTCCCATAAAGACGCCCGTCACAATTCTCAGTGAGCTGCTTTCTTCAGCTGCAACTTAGATTTGCAATTAAATTAGACTGAATGATAGGAGATTGCCATCTACAGAGGTCCGAGACAGTCAAACATGGCTAATTCCACATGGTGCGGCCGAAAACTCTGGGGCGCACTTGGTTCACCCACCTCTGCTATTGAACGGTGAGCTACGAGAGGGCCACATCCACTTTGTGCCCTGCTGTGTACCAGGACAACAAAGTGAAGACCACAGGGAAGGACAGCCTTCATGGAGTCTTTTCTTTCTCATTAGTTTCTTTAGTTTAAATTTTCTTTCATTACATAAGTAATCTAATTCTTATTGGTAAAAAAATAACTGATACAAATAAAAAGTTTAAAATAGAAACACTCATATACACTAGTAATCCTTGGATTCTATCCTTCAGGATGGTTTTTGTGTGTTTTTTGAAAAATACAAATGCAGTGGCGCTGTTCATAGCTTTCTGTCAATTGGCTTTTCATGCCAAACAATGTATCTTGACCATCCACCCTTGTTGATGAAGTGTTTTTGCACCCAAGTTTTTAAAATCTACGGTCTTCTAGCCTATGGATGACCCATAAAACAGTTAGCAATTTGCCTCCTAGGGCTGGACACGAAGGCCTCTAGGATTTTCTGTGTTGAAACACGTGCTGCTGTCCCCACGATATGGTCGGGTCTTCGCAGGGTCCCTGGTTCTTTCCCTAGTCGGGTCCTTGCAGAGGAAGGGCGGGGTTAGAGAGAAGCCTCTCTCTTAAGACCTCGGGCACGTATTTCCAGATGGCTCTGCTGGAAGTCGGCACTGATCCGCTCTCCCTCCAGTTTTCTCGAAGCTGACCAGTCCTTTCAAAGTGTCATGTGCAGGGAGGCGGAGGCCTTTCTGAGTCTGTCTACCCTTCAATCCCTAGAAGAGAGAAGGTTTCTGCCAGCTCCTCCAGCAGATGAAGAACAAGCACTCGGAGCAGCCGGAGCCCGACATGATCACCATCTTTATCGGCACCTGGAACATGGGTGGGTCTGCCTCCCGGTCCTGCCTGCAGGCTCTGCTTTGCTGCCTCGGGCATCCTCGTCTGTCTGCCCCACCCCCAGCCCCTAGATGCGGGTACCCATCTTGAGACCAGAGGCTAAAGAAAGGAGCGCTGGGATTCTCAGCCGCCAAGTGCAGCTGAAAGGGGTTACGGACGTAGTTGCCAGAAATGGAAAGTTTTAGGTAAAGAGTTTGAATATACAGGTGAAGGGGCCCTTGGCCGCCTTCCAGCCTTAGGCAACTCACCAAGGGGCTTCAGGCCTGGAAGAAGGAACCTCCTCTTTGATTTGGGTTTCCAGATTTATTGAGCGAGAAAGAGAAAAAAAAGATGATGCCCAGCTGAATTTGAATTTCATGTAAACAACAAACAACTATATTTTTTAGTATAAGAATTTAGCTAGAAAGACATACCTGTGTGTGCTCAATTGCTCAGTCGTGTTCGACTCTTTTGCTGTCCCATGGACTGTAGCCGACCAGGCTCTTCTGCCCATGGAATTTTCCAGGCAAGATGAGTACTGGAGTGAGTTTCCATTTCCTTCTCCAGAGGATCTTCTCGACCTAGGGATCGAACCCGTGTCTCCTGCATTGGCAGGTGGATTCTACCACTGAGCCCCCTGGGAAGCAGAAATACATACTAAATATATATTAAGCTAAATATATATGCTATGTATATTTACATACTAATATATACCAAATATATCTTAAATACAATAACATACTATGGTATACTGAATATAATTACACTAAATAATTATTTAGTATAACAGTTCAGTTAGAAGTGCAAATATACACCAAATATCCACTGTGCTAAACATGCATAGTGTATACTCAGGTGCTAATACACATTTTTATACTAATATGAATTATACTAAGTAGTTACTTAGTTTAAATATTCAGTTAGAAATTTTAAAAATTGAGTAGATACAGAAGTTCGAGTCAATTTGAATTTTAGGTAGTTACTGCACGGGACATACTTATTCCAAAAAACATCCATTGGTTATCTGAAATTTGAATTTAACTGGGCGTGTCTCCCCCACTTTGGTCTGGAGCAGAAGCAGGGCCACCACCCTCCCAATACAGTAGACCAGTCACCTGAGAGGAAGTGGCTGAGCAGAGGGAGTGGGCATCTGAATGCAGAAGCTACATGGGACCCCTGGCCTGTCGCTGGGTGGGAGATGGGCTGGACTCAGGGAACTCAGGAGAGTTGTCCCTGTCCTGGTTGCACTAGCCTCAGCTCCCCCAAGTCTTCATGCCCAGAAACCCGAAGAGTCACAGCCACGCTGAAGTATTGGGTTGGTAAAAAATCTCATTGGGGTTATACTGGAACAAATTTTTGGTCAACCCAACAGAATGCTGGCCTAGTTCCTGTATCCCTCACTTTCTGCCGTTGTTTCTTATTGGCCACCTGAGTCCCTCCACTCTCACACCTGGGGTTTCGTGCACACAGGCGCCTGGCCCTTTCCCCTCTTTCCTTCTGCAAGCATGAAAGTCTTTGATTTGGCTGTGCACCATCCAGGTGAACGGCTGCAGACATGCCCTTCATACGCCATGGAAGGAGCTGACTAGGGCAGCTTGGGAGGGTCTCCCCGGGCAGAGACCACCAGGCCCCAGGGCTTATGTTCCCACCCTGAATCACAGTGGGAGCAGAGGTCAGGTCACTCCAGTTCTTGGCTTCTTGGCAGTCGTGAGCCAGGACGGTTTTCTCTCGGGGGGAAAAAAAGTTGACTCAACCTCCAAGATTTGAGGGGAAATAAATCTTTATAATTGTTTCTTTATTGAGCTGTTTTGGCTCAGTTTTTGCAATGGCAGTGGAGGTGGGCAGTGGGTAGGGGCTCCAGGCTCTTCGGTTCCTCTGGCTGACTCCTGCATGGCCTCTCTCGGTGTTCGGCTGAGACCTCTCTTGTGCAATGAGGGCATTGCTGTCTCCTAACTGTGGGTTAGAAGGCTCCATCCTAAACCTGTCAGTTGACAGTGCTGTCTCAATGGAGACAATGAAGAGTAATCTCCTCAAGGCCTGTGTCCCAGTTACCACTATAGCCCCAACGACTAGGACAGTGGCTGACATCTGTGCTATGATTTCAAGTTGCTATGTGGAATCTTCGGGTGTTTCTAGCCTTTGAAACTTAATGCTGTCTTTACAAAGCAATGTAACATCCTGAGACATGACAGTACCTAGCTCTGTATCGAAGGGATTTTGTTGGGTGGCCTGACTGGTTTTCAGTGACTTTGTGACCCCCCCTGCCCCACCCCTGACCATGTTTCCCCTACATCTGTTCTGACTTCTCCTGATGTACCTTTGACTCACTTGGTGTTGGGTTTTGCTGTTGAAGGTAACGCCCCCCCTCCCAAGAAGATCACGTCCTGGTTTCTCTCCAAGGGGCAGGGAAAGACGCGGGATGACTCAGCTGATTATATCCCCCATGACATCTATGTGATCGGGACCCAGGAGGACCCCCTGGGAGAGAAGGAGTGGCTGGAGATACTCAAACACTCCCTGCAAGAGATCACCAGCATGACCTTTAAAACAGTGAGTGGGGGCCATGGCCCGGGGTGGGACACCAGGGCAGTGGACCTGGCAAGTTGGGAGCATCTCGGGGGCAAGAGTGTGCTCAGTGGTCCCCCTGCCGTTCAGGGCCAGAGAAGGTCACCTGTATCCAATAATTAATGGTGTCCCTGGGCATTGCTGATCACTGGGGTGGCCCCTCCCCCTTGCCCGAGCTTGTAGGTAACCTCTACTTCCTTGAAATCTAGTCAGTGCTGGCCCTATCTTTAAGACAATTTGCATCACCTGTGAAGCATCCTTAGGGGTCCCCTAAAGTATAGGGATGACCGGCAGGCCGCCCCACACCTGGGGGAGAGGGCTGGGTGTGAAAATCTTGCTCTGGGGTCAAGCACTGTGTCCTGGCCCAGGGTCACAGCACTGTCCCCCCCGCCAGATCGCCATCCACACTCTCTGGAACATCCGCATCGTGGTGCTGGCCAAGCCGGAGCACGAGAACCGGATCAGCCACATCTGCACCGACAACGTGAAGACAGGCATCGCCAACACGCTGGGTGAGCCGGGGTGGGGGTGTATGTTCTGCGTAAGCTTATTCCTGCCCACACTCGCGTGTCTATCCCTTCTGGGATGGGTGGTCCTCCCAGCCTCCACTTGCTCCAGATGGTCCTCCCAGACTACATGCACTCGGGGTCTACCCCAGTGCTTCTGAGGATCTGCCAAAATGTGGTTCTGACTCAGCACCTCTCAGGAGGAGCCTGACATTTTTGTGTTTCCGACGAATTCCCAGTGGTGTCAGGGCCGCTGGCTGACAGACCCCACCTTGAGTGTCAGGAATCAAGGACAGGGGTCAATAGCCGTGCTGTGAAGGGTCAGGTAGCAAATATGTTAGTCTTTTCAGGCTATGTGCAACTTCTCAGCCCCGCTGCCATCACACGAGAGCAGCTGCAGACAGCGGGAACTTGGAAGAGCACGGCCATGTTCTAGAGAACTGTGTCTACAAATGAGGTGGAGGCTTGATTCGGCCATGGGCTATAGGTTGTGACCCCTGGTCTAGATCTAGACAGATTTGGGTGGAGGTGGAAACGCTGCTATCAGCCGTGAGCCAGTGGGACCAGTCAGGCTGCTTCAGGGAACTGACGCAGATGCGGAGGGCTGCCTATGTATGTGTGTGAGTGTGTGTGTGTCTGAGTCTGTGTGTATCTGTGAGTCTGTGTGTGTAAGAGAGTATGTGAGTCTGAATGTGAATGTGTGTGTGAGTTTTCTGTGTCTTTTCAGTCTGTCTGTGTGTATTTGTGAATCTGTCCATCAGCGAGTGTGTGTGTGAGTCTGTCTGTGTCAGTGTGTCTGTCAGTCTGTGTGCATGTGAGTCTGTCAGTCTGTGAGTGTAAGTCTGTCAGTCTGAGTCTGTCAGTCTGTGTGTGTCTGTGAGTGAGTCTTTCAGTCTGTGTGTGTGTGTGTG
>NW_024070212.1:110714761-110738289 GCF_014754425.2 Oryx dammah
TCAGTCTGTGTGTGTGTCTGTGAGTGAGTCTGTCAGTCTGTGGGTGTGAGTCTGTCAGTCTGTGAATGAATGTGTGTCTGTCAGTCTGTGTGTCTGTCAGCCTGTGAATGAACGTGAGTCTGTCAGTCTGTGAGTGTGTGTGAGTCTGTCAGTCTGTGAGTGTCAGTCTGTCAGTCTGTGTGTGTGAGTGTGAGTCTGTCAGTCTGTGTGTGAGTGGCAGGGAGTGCATGGGGGCAGGTGCACCCACACAGGGGCCAAGGGTGGCACTGAGGGTGAGGCCAGCGATTTCTGGCGCTTGGCGTCAGGGACAGGACAGAGCCCCAGAGGTGACAGGATATAGAACTGCCACCACTGAACGTGAAAAGCTCCCTCAGCCTTTCTGCTGACAAACCGCAAGCTGCCCGCGTCCACACCCACTTGTCCGCCTTCCTTCCTGTGGCAGCAGCTGCCCTGCTCTGACGCCCACGCCCTCTGCTGCCCAGGAACCCGCTTCTAGCTCTCGAGCCCCTCTGCGGGGCTGCCCGCCCCCTCCACCAGCCGCCGGCCACAGCCTGCTCAGACCTCCCGTTACAAGACAGGACCACCCTCAGCGGGATGGAGCTGACTGTGCCCCCACCCAACCCAGCATGGTGCTGGGCCCCCGAGGCTCCTGTCCACCGCACACAGGGCTGCTCCCACAGCTGGACAGACAGACTGACAGCAGGATGGTGGGGAGTGAGCATGCCGGCAAAGAGTGTGTGGCCGGGGGTGGGCGGCTCCAGGGGCTACTTGAGGTGGGTGGGGGTCTAGGGGCCTCTCCGAGAAGTTAGAGGGCTGAGGAAACGGGAGGAGCATTCCACGCGGCAGGAGCAGCAAAGCAAAGCCCCGTGGTCACTGGGCTCTGCCTTACAGGGTGATGGGACAAGGCCAGAGAGGGAGGCAGCAGGCCCGGGCGGTTGAGTTTCATGGCTCTTGGAGAGCAGCTTGGAGGCAGGGGATTTCCCGTGCACCACTTCCCAGTCCCTGCTTCCCTCCCCTCCTCCTCTCCTCTGGGGCCAATCTCCCCCCATTTCCCTCCCCTGAACTGGCTCCCAGCCGTGGTTAGCACCGGGCAGGAGTTCACTGGGCGCTGGCTGACTGGTGGAAGCGCTGAGACCTCCGAGAGGGTGGACCCAGTGCCAGGCTGTGTGTGCTAAGCGCTTGCTGTGTGTCATTTAATACAAACACCCTGTGGGGGCAGAGACGATCGTGAGCCCCACTCACAGACACAGCTCTGGAGGCCACAGTGATGTTCCCAAACCTGCCCGAGGCCCTGTGACCAGGACGTGGTGGGCAGGGCCTTAAACCTAGGCCCCAGGCTGGGGAGAAAGCTGACAGGAGGGGCCTCCTAGGGACAGGGGAGTCATCGCCAAGGCAGAGGGGAGAGAGCCTTGGGTCAGGAGGCCCGGCCTGGCTCGTCCCTGGGGCCATCTCGTTGTCCAGCCCAGAAAGAATGTTAGCCAGCTGGGTGGTTTTACATTTCGAGTACCAAATTAAAGGAAAAGGAAACAAGGAAAGTCAATCCTCGCAATATATCTTATCAAACCTCCTGGAAGTGTTAGTCACTCAGTCGTGTCTGACTCTTCGTGACCCCATGAACTGTAGACCGACAAGCTCCTCTGTCCATGGGATTCTCCAGGCAAGAATACTGGAGTGGGTTGCCATGCCCTTCTCCAGGGGATCCTCCCGACCCAGAAATTGAACCTGGGTCTCCTGCACTGCAGGCAGATTCTCTACCGTCCGAGCCACCAGGGCTCATACATTCAAAATATTACCATTTCAATGGGTATTCAATTTAAAGGTTTATTAGCTATCTTACACTCTATTCTTCTACTAAGCTTACGATTCTGTTGTGTCTCTTATACTCACAGCCCATCTCATTCAAGACCAGCACATCTCACAGCTGCCATGATGGGCAGAGAAGGTTCCCAGACTTTGGCATGTGTCAAAACCACCTAGAGCAGGGCTGGCAGACTTGTTCTCTAAAAGGCTAGATAGTAAATATTTCAGACTCTGCAGGTCATTCTATCTGTGTCATAACTACTGGACTCTATCTAAGAGCATAGCTGTGTTCCAATAAAATGTTTATAGACTCTGAATTTTATATCATTTTAATTTCATATCAATTTAATAAAAATATTCTTTTGATTTTCCCCCAACTATTTGAAAATGTAAAAACCGCCCTTAGCTGGTGGTGGGACAGTGTTGGCCGAACTCCTGACCCAGAGGACTTGTTAGACAGGGATTGCTGACTCCCACTCTCAAAGTGAGTGGACATGAGGTCTGAGAAAACTCTGGGAGATGGTGATGGACAGGGAAGCCTGCAGTGCTGTAGTCCATGGGGTCGCAAAGAGTCGGATATAACTTGGTGACTAAACAACAACAAACACGTAATGTATTGAGGGCTTCCCTGGTGGCTCAGTGGTAAAGAATCCACCTGCCAATGCAAGACATGTGGGTTTGATCCCTGAGTCGGGAACATTCCCTGGAGAAGGAAATGGCAATCCATTCTGATATTCTTGCCTGGGAAATCCCATGGACAGAGGAGCCTGAAGGGCTACAGCCCAGCCCATGGGGTCACAAGAGTCAGATAAGACTTTGCGACTGAACAACAGCAACTCCCGAAGCTCTGGTTCAGCAGGTCTGGGGCGGGGCCTGCGATGCGCACTTGCACCAAGTTCCCCGGTGGTGCTGATGCTGCTGGTCTGGGGAATGCACTCTGAGAACCACGGGTCTCAGTGCAGGTTTTGGCCTCTCCAGGAAGCTGGGGTTTGCTGGTGCAAGGTCAGCCCCACCCCAGCCACCGGCTCCTCCTTCTACCTCTTCTTCTCAAGGTTTCTGAGTATTTCTGATGGCCCTGCTTGGACCTGTGGGGAGACTCACACACACACACACACACACACACACACACACACCTGCTTAGAGGGTGACGCCAGGATGACTTAACACCAGCAGCATCTTCCCTCAGACCTGCCGAGAACCCCAAGGCTGCCGGCTCTTCACCCCGTTTTCTTGTTGTCCTAGAGGAATCTCACCGCCCGCCCCAGTCCCTATCCCCTGCCATCTCTCAACCTAGATGAAGCTGCTCTTTTGCTTCCGTGGCCTCCACTTTCCCCGACACCTGCTCTCTCCTGATGAGTGTCATGGCTTCACCCTGATTTCCCATCACTTAGCAACTTTGCCTGTCAGGTGTTTTGACTTCTGCCTTCTCCCCCTCCCTTTAGGGAACAAGGGAGCCGTGGGGGTGTCGTTCATGTTCAATGGAACCTCCTTGGGATTTGTTAACAGCCACCTGACTTCAGGAAGCGAAAAGAAACTCAGGTAATGGAGCTCACTCCCCGAGAGCAACTTTTGGGGTTATTTGCCCAGACAGACCTCAACACCTAAACCCCGTAAGCCCTTGGCCAAGACCCTGCCCTGTTGGCCTCTAAGGACTTTTCCTGTGATCTCATCAAAGGCAACTGCGGCACAGGGGTGTGGGTGAATCTTGCCTAGAGGGCAGAACAGACACTTCAGGCACCTAAACACCACTCCACTTCTCAAGGGGAAAGCCTCCTTGGGGCACCATCACAAGTGAAAGCCCGATTTGCCTATGGTGGCCCAGTCATGCAGTCATCGAGAAGGTTGATGACTGAGTCGCTGCAAAGCAGATGCTCCTGGGGCCCCGCCCTGCATTCCCAGTTCAGCCCAGGGACATCAGATGGGTGGTTGCTGGAGACTTAAGTCTCACTTCCCCACATGTCCCCCTCTGACTTCCTGGCCCGTGGTAGGGAACCCATGAACCCGTGCTAAGCTGGCTGCTTTTTCGTTTCATTAGGCGAAACCAAAACTATATGAATATTCTCCGGTTTCTGGCCCTGGGAGACAAGAAGCTGAGTTCCTTTAACATCACTCACCGCTTCACCCACCTCTTCTGGCTCGGGGATCTCAACTACCGTGTGGAGCTGCCCACCTGGGTGAGGGGCTCTCTGCCTGGGGCCAGGGGTTGCACAGGATAGAGGCTCCCTTGAGCTGGCTCAGGGTGGAGGTCTTGGAGACACACAGACCAAGCTGGTCCAGAGGGGCCACTTCTCTGGGACTCGACACTGTTCCAACTATGGAGCCACTGCCTTTCTTTACCATTCACCTCTGCTCAACCTGGGCTTCCCTGGTAGCTCAGCTGGTAAAGAATCTGCCTGCAATGCAGGAGACCCCGGTTCGATTCCTGGGCCAGGAAGATCTGCTGAAGAAGGGATAGGCTACCCACTCCAGTATTCCTCGGCTTCCCTGGTGGCTCAGCTGGTAAAGAATCTGCCTGCAATGCAGGAGACCCCGGTTCGATTCCTGGGCCAGGAAGATCTGCTGAAGAAGGGATAGGCTACCCACTCCAGTATTCTTGGGCTTCCCTGGTGGCTCAGCTGGTAAAGAATCTGCCTGCAATGTGGGAGACCTGGGATCAATCCCTGGGTTGGGAAAATCCCCTGAAGAAGGAACAGCTACCCACTCCAGTATTCTGGCCTGGAGAATTCCGTGGACTGTATAGTCCATGGGGTCACAAAGAGTCGGACACAACTGAGTGACTTTCACTTTCACTTTCTGTTCACACCTACTTCCCACACACCTGTTCTAGCCACCCCTCTCTACCATCTCTCTGCCCCCTCCGGTGCCCTAGCTGACCAGCAGCAGCCTCTCAACTCACCAGTCCCAGATCCCAAGGAAAGGCTGAAGTCTGTGGGGACCAGCTCAATTTTTTTCCCAAATCATGGGTCACCAGGTATCCTAAGGAAGACACTCCTGAATTTGGACACCCATCCAATGAGCAGCAGTCAGAGGGGGCCCCCGGCACAGACGGCCTTGCTCCCTTGGGGAAGGCAAAGGATTCTCTGGGAAGGGGGTGAAATGGCATGGCCCCTGGACGTGATAAGAACGAGATGTGGTCATTTTTGTGCTCCTGAAAGAGGGGGCAGGGGCCAGGCCTGGGAGCAGAACCATGCCTGTCTGCTCCCTATGTAACAGGAGTCCTTTGCACTGGTGTCTGTGCTGGGGGAGGGGACGGTGGAGACAGACCTGATCTTACAGTCGAGAGCACAAGCGGCCTGAGAGGATGGCCTTGGGTCGTCACAGATCTCTGACAGCGGGATTGGACCTGGGCCTTGGAGTTCTGCTCCCAGATGCTTTCCCAGGCATCCCACATCCCGCACCTCCTGGGCCTCCCTCTACCACAGTGGCTCTTGGCCCATCTGCACCTTCCTCACCCTCCCCAACCCCTCCCTCCCTCACAAGATGCTTCTCGAGAATTCCTCCTCTCCCCTCTGACTGAGCAAGCAGAGGGGATTGGGGGGACAGGGGCCCCACAGATCCTGACCCTTCCCAATTAGGGGCCATCCCAGCCATTCACTCCCCAGAGGGTTGGCCCAGTGCATCTGCCAGAGTGGATGTAACATAAGTCCTGGGAGAGAGGACACCTGGATCCCGAGGCTGGCACAGCCCACGAATGTCATGGTGACTCGGAGTCTGAGCCCAGATCACAGAGGCCTGATGCCCACAGATTCAGGGGCTAGGGTCTCAGATCCTTTCATAGCCTTATGAACAAGCTGTCTCACAGAGACAATGAGAGAGCAAGGGAGACATACCTACCAAGGAAGTCTTATAAAAAGGGTGCCAGAAGTCCGTGTCCAAAAATAGTGTCCCTCTGCAAATTTAGAACAGCCAGAAACTTCTGTGATTGAGTTGATACTTCACTACACTTGCAGGGTTTTCCCTATTAAATGATTGAGTGTAAATAAGCACCAACTTGACATCTCTAGAACCTGGGTCTGGGGCAGCTTTGGGAGCTCGGAGTCCCGGTATGGCAGGTGTGTGGGTGATGTGCCCCTTGTCATGTGGTAAAGGGGTCGTCTCACCAGTGGCCCGGCCATGTCTTTGCTCCAGGAGGCAGAAACCATCATTCAGAAGATCAAGCAGCAGCAGTACGCAGACCTCCTGTCCCACGACCAGCTGCTCATGGAGAGGAAGGAGCAGAAGGTTTTCCTGCACTTTGGTGAGAACCATCATCCTTTTCTCGTGGGCCCCCTCCCTCCATTGTTCTGTCTCCCTTTTTCCCAAATATCCTCACTGGGCGGGGAAGAGATGCCTGGAAAAGAGGGAAACTTGCCCAGATGTGAAACATGGGGAGTCAAAACCGAAACCACCCTTTTGTTTGATTTCAGAGGAAGAAGAAATCACATTTGCACCCACCTATCGTTTTGAAAGAATGACTCGGGACAAATACGCCTACACTAAGCAGAAAGCCACGGGGGTGAGTCCTTTCCTGTCCTCTATCTCCACCCACCTTGCACATCTCACCCCTCCTTTGTCCATTCCATAAAGGCGAACAGGAAGTGAAGAGAACCCTCATCCATCAGGTGACAAAAAAGAAATGGCACTAGAAATCCTATGTTGATCATGTCACAGAGAAAACCCTTCCCTAAGGAGAGGCTGGGCGAGCAGACATGGCCACTGCAAGGAGCTGGCTCACGATGCTGCTGTTCACGCTCGCGCATGTGTGCATGTGCGTGTGTGTGTGAGTGTGTGTGCGTGTGTGTATGTGCGTGTGTGTGCCACATCTTCTTTATCCGTCCATCTGTTGATGGGCATTTAGGTTGTCTCCACGTCTTGGCTCCTTTAAGTTGTGCTGCAATGAACATTGAAAGGCATGTAACTTTTCGAATTAGAGTTTTCTCCAGATATATGCCCAGGAGTGGGATTGCAGGATAATATGGCAGCTCTATTTTTAATTTTTTAAGGAAACTCCCTGCTGTTCTCCATAGTGGTTGCACCGATTTATATTCCCACCAAGAGTGTAGGAGGATTCCTTTTTCTCCACAGTCTCTCCAGCATTTATTTGTAGACTTTAAAAAATAAAGATGCCCATTGTGACCAGTGTGAGGTGATACCTCGTTGTAATTTTGATTTGTGTTTCTCTAGTAATTAGTGATATTGAGTATCTTTTCATGTTTCTGTTGGGCATCTATATGTCTTCTTTGGTGTCTGTTTAGGTCTGCTCATTTTTTGATTGGGTTCTTTGGGTTTTTTATATTAAGCTGTATGAGCTGTTTGCGTATTTTCTGTCTCTTTAAGTCCTGTAAATATATTTCCTAATCTGCCGAGTGAATCATCATTATACTAGCTTCTTTGCTTCAGGACGTATCAGTGCCTTTACAGGTTTATGAGCACTCGGTTCTCTGTGGGACAATTCATGTGCCAAATTCAATTGGTCATGAAATATCAGGTGATATCTTATGAGACCACTTGTGTTCCATGGAACAGTGAGGAAACTGTTGTGAAGCATTCATTCCTTCTTGGTCAACAGGTATTTACCGATGACCCGTGATGGGTTAGGCACTGTCCTAAGTGGTGGGAGATCAAAGATGAGTTAGATGTCTACCCTCAAAGAGTTGATAGTAGGAAAAAACAAGATAAAGACACAACTAATCAGAAAGTGAAAGCATTAGTCACTCAGTCGTGTCTGACTCTTTGTGATCCCGTGGTCTGCAGCCCACCAGACTCCTCTGTCCATGGGGTTTTCCACTCACGAACACTGGGGTGGACAGCCATTCCCCTTGCCAGGGTATCTTCCTTCCTGCACTGCAGGCAGGTTCTTTACCATCTGAGCCACCAGAGAAGCCCTAAGCAGAGACAGAATATGTGATGCCCAATTCTATGAAGAGTACTCACACAGGGAAATAACCACCAGGGCAGGGAGGAATCCTGGAGGCTTCTTCAAGAGGGGCTTTGTGGTGCCTGAAGGGCACTTGGATTTCAACAGGCAGGATAAGGGCGGAGGGGGGCTGATCCACTTCAGGTTGAAAGGATTGCCGGAGCAGATGCTGAGGCAGGAAGTTCTGGCACCCGTCACCTTCTGGGAGCCGGTCCAGGGGGACCAGCCCTGTGCTGTGTCCTGGGGCCTAGGGGTGCTGCAGTGGGGAGCTTCCCCGGCCACTAGAGGCCTGGGGAAATGGAGAGAATTCTGGGCAACACCTGGGCTCAGAGGCAGGTAGAAGACTGGATGGCAGTGGAAGAGAAAGGCCAAGAGTTGGGGAGATGCCTGAACAAAGCAGGAGGTAGAGAAGGGGAAAAAAGCAGAGAGGAGGAGAGCAGACCCAGGACTGCTTCCACGAGGAGGCTGAGACCCGGGGCAGGCAGGACACCTTGTGAGGTACTCACTGGCTGCTGTGTGGCTGGACTCGTCTGGCTTAAAGGCACCATTCGGGCAGGCCCACGGCGGGTACCTTTGGAGGTGGTGAGGGGATGGTCTAGGGGGACTTGAGTATGAGCAGAAAGAGACGGGGCCCTGAGATGGCAGAGAGGAAGGTCCTTGATGCCGGCCGGAGCGCTCTCAGCCGCTAGATGAGCACCTGCTTCAGGAAGCCGCTACAAGGTCCCCTGAAGGGCTGGCAGCATCACGGTGATACATAGGGAAGACCCGTCTGCGTCAGCGTAAAGGATGAGGGTGACGCAGGGGACCAACCAGGAGGCTCCCGCTGAGAAATAACTGGGCCTGAAGCGGGAGCGGAAGCGGTGAAAATGAAAGAAGAAAAGCAGGGTATATCGATCCATCTGACTGACGTTAACACAAACTGTGAGATCAGAAGGCAGAGCTGGCTCCGAGGGGGAAAACAGAGCTTGTTTTCAGACTCACTGTGTAATGTGAGTGGAAAATCCCAAAGAAAACATCCAGAGGGCAGTTAAGAATACTAGACTGATGCTAAAGCAAGGTGTCAGGGCTGGGTCATAGATCTGGGAGCTGTCAGCACAGAGAAGATGGTCAGATCCATGGGAATAGGTGAGGTCACCAAAGAGTGCGTGGACGATGACCATAGAAGAGCTATGGACAGATTTGGGGTCATCTCCATTCAGAGAGGGGAGGGAGAAGCAGAGATGACAAAGGAGACAGAAAAAGAGTGGATGTAGGTGGGTAGAGGACCAGGCAGACAGCTCGAAGCATCACAGAAGCCAGGCCGAGCGTCGGTGGTCCGCAGCGTGGAGTGTGTGAGCCAAGGAGAACAGGTGCATTCACAGGAGCCCTGAGCAAGCAGCCGGACTTGGGTTCAGGGGTTTGGGTGGACACTAAAAGAACAGTTGCCATAGAGGTTGTTCTGTTTTTTGGCTGTGCTGGGGCTTCGATGCTGCTAGTGGACATTCTCTAGTTGGGGCACGTGGGGGCTCCTCTCTACTTTCGGTGTGCGGGCTTCTCATTGTGGTGGATTCTCTTGCTGTGGGTCATGAGCTCTAGAGTACAGGCTCAGTAGTTGTGGCACTCTGCCTTAGTTGCGGTGAGGTATGTGGAATCTTCTCAGACCAGGGATCAAACTCATGTCCCGTGCATCAGTAGGTGGATTCTTAACCACGGGACCCCCAGGGAAGTCCCTTGACTTAGAGTCTTGGGGGTGAGAGCCAGACTGCAAGGGGGTCAGAGTGGCTCTTCACCCAGAATGTGCAGGTGAGTCCCTAGTGAGTCTTTTTAGAAATGATGTCTCCACCTCCTCGCCAGAGGTTCTGATGCAACAGATCAGAGGTGGGACCCTGCTCTCTGGGTCTTTGTAAAGCTCCACTGACAATTCTGCAGAGCAGCCAGTGCTGAGAACTGCCGTGTTAAGAAGTAACCGTTTGGCAGCCTCTCTGAAATCTGAACGTGCCCCTACCCTGTTCAGCAGCTCTGCTTTGGTGTACACCCGAGTAGTGCATTTGTTCACCCAAAGACAGATACAGGGACGTTTACGGCACCTTTGTTTACAATGTCCAAAAACTGGGAGCAACTCTATTTCCAGCAAGAGTAGATGAATGTGATTTATACATACAATGGAATACAACCGCAGCAATAAAATGAAAACAAATTTATACAAGAAATAGGATTAAGAAGGTGGAAAGAAGCCAGACACAAAAGAATATGTACTGAATGAGTCCACCGACAGGTTCAAGAGTGGGCAAAATTAATCAGTGGAGAAACCTCAGTCACAGTCGTGTTTACGTCTCAGAGGCGGTGGTATTGACAAGGAAGGGACATAGACGGACCTTTTGGGATGATAGACAGTTTCTACAGCTTGATCTGAGTAGTGGTTAAATGGGCATATACAAATGTAAAAAAAATCCTCAAGTTGTACAGTGTAGATTACCGCACTTTACTATTAGGAAAAAAAAAAAAAATGAAGTCGCTCAGTCGTGTCTGACTTTTTGGGACCCGATGAACTGTAGCCTACCAGGTTCTTCCATCCATGGGATTTTCCAGGCAAGAATACTGAAGTGGGTTGCCAATCTCCTCTAGGGGAATCTTCCCAACTCAGGGATCTAACAAGTCCCCTGAGTGTGCTGCATTCGCAGGGAGATTCTTTATGGGCTGAGCCACCTAGGAAAATCAGGTTGTATATCCCTCATGTTAGGGAAGAGCAACGGGGAATCCAGAAATAGAGGCAATGAAGAGAGGACATTCTTGAAAGAAAAGTGGCAAAAAAGAAAACAAGTAATTGAAGGACGTGTCAGGGATAGGCTCTTTTAGGATGAGAAATATTACATTTGCAGGCATGGTGCTAGTAGTAAAGAACCAATCTGCCAATGCAGGAGATGTAAGAGATGTGGGTTTGATCCCTCAGTCAAGAAAATCCCCTGGAGAAGGAAATGACAGCCCACTCCAGTATGCTTGCCTGGAGAATCCCATGGACAGAGAAGCCTGACAGGCTCTGGTACATGGGGTCACCAAAAGTCGGACACAACTGAAGTGACTTAGCATGCAGAGGAGAAAGAGCTAGAACTTAAAAGGAAAGGGGATATTCATTAAGGAGGGTTGTTACTGCAGTTTGCATTGTCTGTCACACCTAACAGACATCCTGCTCATGGTGTATCTTGGAGAGTGCTTGTCATAGTACATATTGTTTGAATGACTAGATATGTAGGTGGATGGCTGGATGGATGGCTGGATGGCTGGCTGGATGGATGGATAAGTAGGTGAGGGATGGATGTGTAAGTGGATGGGTAGGTTAGTGGATGGATGGATGGATGGATGGATGGATGGATGGATAAGTAGGTGAGGGAGTGTCTAAGTGGATGGATAGGTAAGCGGATGGATGGATGTGTGAATGAGTGCCTGGATAGATGGTGAATGAATGAGTTCGGGGGATGGATGGCTAGAGTGTGTTATTAAAGTAAATTGTTGGAGAAAATAAGCAGAGATTGGATTGAAAATCAGGTAGAGGGGTTCATTTGAGTCCAAAAAAGAGTAAGATAATATAAAGCAACAAGACAGTGTGAAATAGTGAGGAGTATAGGTAAGGGAGCACGGCCAGGTGAACCTCATTAAAGGAGGGCTGTAGGTGTGTGAAACTGTGGGTCTTGACCATGGAGCCAGGACTTAAGGCAGGTAGAAAGAGTTGAAAACCACTTCTGGGGAAATTCTATAAAGAACCAGTGGCAGATGAACCCAAGGATTACAGATGCCATGAGTTAATCTCTTCTTTTATGTTTTCTTTTAAAAGTAGCATGAATTTTTTTTTTTACAATAGTAACTTGGACAAGGAGCTTTAGGGGACATTACTATTTAATGAAATATTCAAATATTCATAGTCCATGGGTCATATTCTGGATTATAGCAGAGTCAACAAGGTTCCTATTTTTCAAAAAGTTTCTAAATCACTTAATGGAAGCCAACTTGTAAGTAAATATAAATATAATCAAATGTTTGAGGTGCTGTGATAACAGCAGGTGTGGAATAATGTTGGGGGCATAAAATAGAGATGGTAAATGGTTATGTCACTCATGATTCTAGAGGTGTTGCTATCTGCTCTTTCTTCTGAACCTTTGCTTTTGGTCTGGTAATACTCACTAAAAATAGGAATAGCAGACATTCATGATTCATTCATTCTTAATCTCAGAGTAAAAGCCTTAAATATTATAAGGGGTAGTTTAGTTTTTGCTTTGTTTTGCAAATACTATATCAGATTGAAGCAATCCCCTTCTATTCTTTGATATATATACTTAATCCTGAATGGATATGAAATTTTGTCAGATTCTTTTTCTTAGTTTGTGGATGCAATATGATTTTCTTCCTTTACTCTGTTAATATAGTGAATTACATTGAATGCTTTTTCATATTAAAATACTTTTGCAATTCTGGAATAAATCCATTTGGTAATGGTATATTATCTTTTAAAATATATTGCTAGATTTGATTTGCTAATACTGTAAGTATTTTGTATTTATGTTCATGAAAGGGATTGGCCTGAATTTTTATATCTTATAGTATAATGGTCTTGTCAATTTTTTTACCTCCAGGCTATGCTAGCATTAAATCTATCTATCTATCTATATCTGTATCTAGCTAGTTAGCTAACTAGCTATTAGATAGCATTTTACATAACCTTGACTTTGACTTGCAGATGAAGTACAATTTGCCCTCCTGGTGTGACCGAGTCCTCTGGAAGTCTTACCCCTTGGTGCACGTGGTGTGTCAGTCCTATGGTGAGTAGCAAGTTAAGAGGTCTCACTTTCCTAAGTTAAAGGGCTGCAGTCCATCCATCTGCCTAAACTTGGCATTCAAAGCAAGCCTATCATGGGGGTCTTTAGAAAGAAGGAGGGAGACTGGTCTGGAAGTGGCATAGATGAGCTGGGAAGACACAGCTGCCTCCCCCATCCCACCCAGGGTCTGGGGTGCATTGGGAACGGGAGGAAAGCCAGGCCTCACCTAGGAGCTGCACGGTCTTCCAGGAAGGGCCAGGTTTGCACATGAAGGTGAAGAGGTCGGGCGTTTTGCTGACGATATTTCATGGCATGCTGAAGAGGGTTTAATGAGTAGTAAGTGGGCAGGAAATGGGGAAAACAAAGGGGGTGAATGTCCCGACTCAAGAAATGGGAGTAAACTTTGAGCTTGGGTCTCCCGATGGTAACATCAATAGTATGTATCAGTTATCTCTGGCTGTGTAACATCTATCTGAAAATCCACTCCCAGCCTTCAGGCTGGTTCAGGCTGCTGCTGCCTGGGTCCAGGGATTCCTGGCAGCCAGTCCCAGCTGTGGAAGCGCTTGCCCAGTCTCTGCTTGCTTCACATTCACTAATGTCCTCTTGGCCCAAGGAAGTCACGTGGCCAAGCCCAGAATGACCGTGGGAGGTGGGACCCACAGGGCACACAGTCACAGGGAGGCCACCTCCCAGGTTTCAAGCAGTTACTCTAGTGCTAATGCTGTCATGCTCAATACACATCTAAAGTATGTTTTAATATTTATTTATTTGTGCTGGGTCTTAGTTGCAACACACAGCCTCTCTGATGTGTTTGCTGTGTGCTGGACTTTTAGTTTCAGCCTGTGGGATCTAATTCCCTGACCTGGGATCTAACCTGGGCCCCCAGCATTGGGAGCTCAGAGTCTTAGGCACTGAATCACCAGGGAAGTCCCCCATATCTAAAATATTTTAAAGAACAATTAAAAAACCTGCTTGTCCACCCTTTAACTGCTCTTCTGTTTCCACTACAAATCTGTAGCCCCACACTTGGCCTGACTGCCCCCCTTCCCTCATCTCCTGCTTCACACAACTCGGGACCCTCACTGACTTCTTCCTGCCAATGGCCAAGCGTGTTTGAGATGGGGTCCCGCCTCCCTCTTCCGTTCTGTCTCAGTATAACGGGGTGCCCTCCTCCTGGCCTAGCTAAGCTTCTCGCTTGAGCCCTTTGTTGCATGCCTTCCTTCTCCCCTAGTCCCAGCCTCCCCACCGTCTTGCTTCTCCTTGCTTCTCTTTCTCCATCCATCTCCTTATCGTTTCAAGTTGTCTTTTTCGGAAAGAAAAATGATTTCTCTATTTATTTATTTTTAACATTTGTATTTGTCTGTCCTGGGTCTTGGCTGCCATGCACGGGCTTTCTCTAGTTGCTGTGAGCAGAAGCTAGTCTTTGTTGCCATCCTGGGGCGTCTCATTCCAGTGGCTTCTCTTGCCGTGGAGCACTGGCTCTCGGCACACGGGCATCAGGAGTTGTGGCACAGGGGCCCGGTAGTTGTGGCTCTTGGCCTTTAGTTGCCTGAAGCATGTGGCATCTTCCCGGACCAGGGATCGAACCTGTGTACCCTGCATTGGCAGGTAGATGCCTATCCACTGTACCTCCAGGGAAGTTCTCAAAAGTTGTCTTTCTGATGGTTGTTTGCCAGTGAGCTTTTTTTTTTTTTTCTTGTTTATTGGACACCTATTATATTTCTCTTGTGAATTTTCTGCCCATTCGCTTTGGTTGTTGGAGGGATGGTATGTTAATCTTTTTTTTTTTTTTGCTGATTCGTAAATGCTCTATTGAGAAGGGTATATCTCTGTTCATTGTCTCTCAGTCTCCTGTGCTGTGTGTCCTTTAGCCCAGGAATGCTGGCCTTGTCCCATCATTGGCCTGTCATCCTCATCTCTTCTCAGCCTTCATGTCTTCCCTCTGAAGCTCAGACATCCTTGTGGCTTCTGCTACCATCTAACATCCTGACTCCAGAGCAGAAGATAAAATTTCCAGCCCTGAGAATTCAGTCAAATGTCTCCACGTAACTCTATCACAAGCACTTGGAACTCTAGACTTCTAGACCCTCTGCTCTTTCTGTTATCCCCTCTAAACATGCTCTGCTGCCTTCCCTTCTCATCTGAGTACCAGGCTCCTTAAAAGAATCATCTATACTCCGTTTCTACACTTCCATCACCTCCACGCTCTCCAGAGGCATTGTGGGTTGGGGGACAGTGATGAGATCCCCATCCCACTCTGGGCCGTGAGCTCCTCATCAAGGTAGCAAAGTGCTTAGACCAGAAAAAAAACCCACAGTTCACACACACAATGATCTATATATTTAAAAACTCACAAGTCTTTAGGGAAAAAAAAAAAACTATTACGGGCATATTTAGCCACGAAGGAGAGGGTCACAGGCTTTCACGGAGACTTTCAAGCGTGGCTGTGGGAGGTAATGGAACAGCCATATGAAACCATCAAACTTGTGGAGGCTCCCATACGCGTCAGTTGATTTCTGCTGTGTGTTCGCCATCCTTGGCTCGACCAGGAGGATCTCTCTTCCCCTGCTCAGAAATTCCTTCCCTCCCCTGCAGGTAGCACCAGTGACATCATGACCAGTGATCACAGCCCTGTTTTTGCCACATTTGAGGCAGGAGTCACCTCCCAGTTTGTCTCCAAGAATGGTAAGTGGTGGGGGTGGGGTGGCGCTGTCTGTCCATCTCTTCTCCGTGCACACAGGAGGGCTGGGTGCTCGTCTTCTGGTTGCAGCAATCAAATTGTCTGCGTTAGATAAAGGTTCAACCTTCTGGGTAAGCCTGCAGTCCCCACGTCGGGTCCCTTCATGTCCAAACTGCACCATGATTTCAGTCCAGAGTGTGTTCTTTCTCTCTTTGGCAAGCGTGCTTTAACACAGTCTTTAAAACTGGGAAAAATAAGTGATTGCCAAGGTGCGACATAGGTGTCATCAAAGATGATTCTGGGTGGGACATGGATGAACACTTATTAGTAACGCATTTATTTTAATATGCTTTAAATGTGATGCTTCTGTGTAAGGCAAGCAACACTGGTTTTCCATTCAGTCTTGTGATAAACTCTTATATGTAAATACATTTATTTAAGGTTTTAAAGTGAGTCTATTTAAAGGAAATGTTAAGTCAATGTTAGGACAGGTGCGTGGTAGGCAGTAAAAATTGTGAAGATAAGATGCAGATGATAGCGTTTGAGGAAATACTGGAGTAAATAATACTCTATAGATCTGCAGGAAATTTTGCAAATAATCCAGCTTAGTCGTGGTTGCCGGGCAAGCCTCATCCGAGCAGAGGCCTGGACGTTGTCTGCAGCATGTCCAGCCCTGGGCCTGGGTGACCAGAAAGCTGTGTTGTCACCTGCTCTGCCTGCTCCCCACTTCCATAATCAGCAGACAATGAGGGTTCATTTAGGAGGGCTGAGTGCAAGGCCTAACACAGGTTGGAAAAGCCTGGTTTGCTTCTCGTCCTTCATGTCAATGGGACTGGAACCCTGTCTTCCTGAGACATTCTTGCCTGTGGGCTGTTGATCTGACATCCACTTCCCCAGCAATGTGACCTCTGCTCTCCACACAAGCCTTGAGCCACCATTCTGTCTCCTTCCTAGCTCTGGCCTCTGTGCCTTTCCAGAATATTCCACCTCTTGCTGGCTCCCACCCCTCTCTCTGTTCTCTGAGTTCCTACAGCATTGATAAAGCAGCCCATACATCACACGCTCGGTGAGGACCCTCATCCCATCCCCAGAGTCAGCCTTGCCCTCTGTCTACTGCAACTCAGCACACAGTGGATGTTCACAAACACCGATGACTGGGATTAACGTCTACCTAAGTGGAGCATGGCCTTGGTGCCTCTGTTTAAAAAAAAAAAAAAGAGGAAAGCTAAGTGAAATAAGACAGAGAAATGAGTCGAAGATATACTTATGGTATCAATTATATGTGGGGTCTTTATTAAAAAATGCGAGTTTCATATAGGGTACAGTGGTGGTTGCCAGGAGCTAGTGAAGTTGATTGAGAGGGGAGGAGAGGTAAGTCAAAGGTTACAGATTTCCAGTTATAAGATGAAGTTCCAAGGCTCTAATATTCCACATGATGACTATAGATGATAATATTACAGCATGGTACACTTAAAATCTGCTGAGAGTAGGTCCTAAGCGTTCTTACCAAAACAGGCGAACAAACAATTAATGATGTGAGATGATGGATGTTATTACCTTGATCTTGGAAATCATTTCACAGTGTTTGGGTGTATCAGCTCAGCCTGTTGTTCACTTTAAGTATACACGATTATATTTGCCAGTTGGTCTTCAATCAAGGGGAGAAAGAAAGGAAAGCAGGAAGGAGGGGAAGGATCGAGGGATGAGGGGTGTGTGTCCTTGCTCTCAGTTGGCTCAGAGTTTGTACAGAAGGACGGGACACTGTTCACAGTCAGTCTCAGGATGCTCGCAAAAGCGTCATCTAAAGGAGGGCCGCGCCTGCAAGTTCCCTGGGTGCCAGTGAGCGCAGGGAGCTCCGAGTGAGGAGCAGGAGCCACGTCTGGCAGGAAGAGCAGGCCTGCCTCGCTGTGTGAGCTCAGAAACAAGAGAGGTCTGGGCATCTACCAGCCCTCTTTGCCAGACCCCCTGGGGAGGCCATGGCATTAAGGGTGTCACCTAGGGCCCGCACAGCTTTGGTGGCAAAGCTGAGCTTAGAAGTCTTCCCTCTGCCCTGCACCAGCTTGGACTCATCAGAGAGGCTGTTACCGGCGTGGGTGGTGGGATTTCAGGGGACACCCTCCCTCCGCTTAGACCTTGGACGAGAGGAGGGAGTTCGGTGTTGCAGGGGAGGAGGGGGGCTGGGTTGAAGCGCTCCGTCTCCAGACACACTGTGGAACGGAACCTCTGCTCTCCCCCATTCCAGGCCCCGGGACCACCGACAGCCAAGGGCAGATCGAGTTTCTTGGGTGCTACGCCACACTGAAGACCAAGTCCCAGACCAAATTCTACCTGGAGTTCCACTCCAGCTGCTTGGAGAGTACGTACTCGCTCAACTAACTGCCTTTTGGCAGGGGCGGCGGGGGGGGGGGCACGGGCAGGGCCCCTTCACCAGCGCCTGGTCCTTGGTGGCACTTCTCTTCTGTCTCTGGGAAGGCCTTCCTGATGGGCCTTGGTGGGGCGAGGTCAGGGAGTGGGGCTGCGGTGGACAGTATAAGAGGACACCCGGTTACTGCAGGGCCCCCAGTGGCCTGCGATGCTGCTGCTCCAGGGTGGGGGCGGTCCCTGGGGCACAGACGCACCAGGTGGGCAGCGGGGCAACTGGATCCTCTGCCTGCCCCTCCGGGCGGAGTTTGGCCCACTTGTGGGTCCCCCAAGCCAGGGCTCTGGTGCGACCAGAGAGTCCTGGGCAAACGTCCAGAGCTCGTGGAGGCCAGGGCCGGCATGGAGCAGCTGCTGGTCATCACCTGCTCTTCCCCAGGGTCCCCTCCTCTTTCTTGCATCACAGACATCTTTCTCAGCTGGTCTGAGCATCTGAAAGCGAGCTAGAGATGGACAGCCTCCCGTCAGCCAGGAACGGTTCGCACACAGCTGGGTTTAGGAGACAGTCTTTCTAGGTGGCGTTTCTAGGCATACTGTCTAAAGCCGCCCCACAGTGAAGCAAGAGGTCTGTGCGGCTTCTAGCTCTCTTCGTGGAGATGGCCTGGAGTGGGAAGTGGGGAGTCAGCGCCACAATAGCATCTGTCACGGGGTGACAGATGCTTCCAGAAACTGGGAACAAGACATGGGCCGCCTGCTGCAGTGCCGTCCCACCTACCTTCCTCCACAGACTCCGCCAGGGCTCCCCTCTTGGTGACAGATCCGCCTTCTCCCTGAAGTCTCCCCAGTCCCAGTTCACCAAGCAAGGGCATAGCACTTCCAAAAATGACGAGGAATTTTGTGCGGGTGTTTTTAATAAACTATCGAGACATTTGCATACATTTCTATGGAAACAGCATGTTAGGAAGCTTAAATTAACATTTCAAAAGGCTGTTATCTTGAGTGGCGTGGGACGAACCACAGCCGTCATCTTTCCTAATCTCCTCCTCGCCTATGATGTGATGATTCCTCCATTGCCTGGTTTGTGGCAAAGAGGAGCTGAGAGGGAGGGGAATCTCTGGGTGTCCTAAAAATAATTAGACTGTGTTGGCAAATGACCATCCCCTGAACCAAAACAGAATCTCCAGCAAGCTTGGCTCCTCAACTATGCTGTGGCCCCAACAGATAAAAGAGGAGGGTGGGTGTCCTCCCTGGTCCTGGTGAAGCGACCCCAGGAGTCTTCTCTGTCTGGTTCTTGTGCTCTTCTTCTGAAAACCTGCCTTCTTGTCTCCCCGACAGGTTTTGTCAAGAGTCAGGAAGGAGAAAATGAAGAAGGAAGCGAAGGGGAGTTGGTGGTGAAGTTTGGTGAGACCCTCCCGAAGGTAACTCAAGAACAGAGACGATTTTGTGTTCATCAGCCAGAGGTGCTGACCGGTGGCAGAGCTCCGGCTGGGCAGAAGCAGCTGCCTCTCTTTCGGGGTGGCTTTTAACACTCTTCCCAGCAGTGGTTAAATGTGATTTTGTTGTTCAGTTGCTCAGTCGTGTCTGACTCTTTGCAACCCCATGAACTGCAACACACCAGGCCTCCCTGTCCTTCACTATCTCCCGGAGTTTGCTCAAACTAATGTCCATTGAGTCAGTGATGCCATCCAACCATCTCGTCCTCCGTCATCCCCTTCTCCTCCCACCTTCAATCTTTCCCAGCATAAGGGTCTTTTCTAATGACTCATCTCTTCGTATCAGGTGGCCAAAGTATTGGAGCTTCAGCTTCAGCATCAGTCCTTCCAGTGAATACTCAGGACTGATTTCCTTTAGGATGGACTGGTTGGATCTCCTTGCAGTCCAAGGGACTCTTAAGAGTCTTCTGCAGCACCACAGTTCAAAAGCATCAATTCTGTGGTGCTCAGCCTCCTTTATGGCCCAACTCTCACCGCGTCTAGTGGCCCCAGTATTCCTAGATGGATTTCAGTTCCCCTGATAGATCATGGAAGGGGTCTAGAGGCTGTGTCATCCGACCACATGATTTTACAGAGAGAGGAAAGGAGGCAGGTCCAAGAGAGGCTTGTTCATGGTCACACGGCTGCAGTGACAGACCCAGGACCCATAACCCAAGGCCCCAGTTCCCCTGCAGTGTTCTTCTGTTCAGCCCTGACCCAGAGGATCATACGAAGGAGAAGACAAAGTGTGCTGGCTCTGGATGCACAGAGAGCCTGGCCTGTCCTTGGCCCCCAGCAAGCCGAGGGTAGAATTGCAGGCAACCTTTGTCTTTGTTACAGAAAACTGGGGCCCAGCACTGCCCTTGTGATGTTACGCTGATGATGGGCATGTCTGGGGTTCACTCTGGAGACACGTGGAACAGGGCCCTGCTTCTTTATCAGTTAACAAGGGAGGGAGATGTAGAGGAAGGGTCCAGGGCCGGGCAGGTTTTTCACACAGGGCAGGAGTCTCAGGCCGCCCTGGAGGATTCCCTGGAATGTGATGCCCCAGGTGAGTTTTAAAGGACGGCCTCAGGCTACTGTGGCAAGCAGGTCTCAGGGGCCTGGCCTCCCCGCACTGGCCTTAACTGTTGATTGGAACCGACCTGTGGACCACACATGAAAAGACCTGTGTCTGAGTCCCGAAGTCTTCTAGTCTGGGTAGACTTCAGATTGGGGTCCTCCAAGAGGCTGGGGCTTGCCAGGTGGCCCTAGTGGTAAAGAATCCACCTGCAGGGGACGCAGGAGACCTGGGTTTGATCCCTGGGTCCGGAAGACCCCCTGGCGGAGGAAATGGCAACCCACTCCAGCGTTCTTGCCTGGAGAATCCCATGGACAGAGGAGCCTGGCGGGCTATAGTCCATGGGTCACAGAGAGTCAGACACCACCGAGCACACGTGCACACTGAATGCAAGAGGCTGGCGCGGGGCTGACAGAAGTCCCCGTCTAGCACTGTTTTCAAGACCCAAGTCCCGGTGGCCCTGGGCTCCAAAGCAATGTCCCAGCTCAGCCCCACCTGCCCCACCTGGCCCTCTCCCGCTGCCCCCAGGAAGCACCTTGACAGCGTGTTTCTTACTTCCATGCAGTCAGGAACGGTGCCAGTATCCCAATCCCCACATCCCCGCACCAGCCCGCTCCCGGCCCTCCCCACCCCACTGCCGCCTCCCGGGGGTCTCCATCCCTCCCTCCTGGCTGAGGGGTCTTTCTGGAGCGCCCCTCTGCTTCCTGCATCCGGTGGGCTCCCTGACGTCAGCTCCTCAGCCTGGCTCCCGGCCCTCTCCTCGCTCTTGGTCTCTTTTGCTCGCCCAGCATCTCAGGGGCCCCCCTCTGTCACCTCCCATCTCCTCACCCTCTGCAACCCCGCCGAGGCACCTGACGAGGCTCCCCGCCCCCTACAAGGTGCCGTGTCCCTCGCAGACCTTCTGTGTTCAGATTCCACCTCCCGTCCCCCTGCTGCCCCTCTTCCTGCCTCAGCAGCACCCTGACCCCATGGCTGACTTTGAGCCAGCGGTCTCTGCACATCAGTGAACCGAGTTCTGGGGGCAGCACTGGAGCCTCAAGAATGGCCCAGAGCTCCCACTGCCATGTCCAGTCACCTGTTCTGGAGCTTTCTGAATAGAGTCCATCCCATCAGTCAGCATGGACCCAGAGGCCCACACTAGGGGGTCTCTCTGTGTCTGTGGAGGGGAGAAAAGGGGGCAGCCTGGGAGCGTTTTATTAGGGCTTCTGTGTTGGGGTCCACACGAGGAATAGCCCTCAGCTGGGAGGAAGTCACAAGCAGTAGCTGGCACGCAGGAGCAGGCGGCCTTGCAAAGCCCCTCCCTGTGCCTGTGGACCGGCCCTGCCCCATGCCCCGGCCCTGCCGCATGCCCCCGGCCACACCAGCAGGGACTCAGGGACAGACTGGAACTTGGGGTCTGTGCCTGCCACTTGCTGATCCACCCTCCAACAACTCACAGGACCCTGCAGGCCCACCCGGGAGGCTCTCCTGCAGGTGAACACAGGTTTCCTCCTTCCCAGACGGAAGGCAAACTCTGCGGTGCCCCCTTCAATGCAGCCTCCATCCCAGGACCGGGGGGGCCAAGGGGAAGGCTGAGCTCTTGTTGGGAGAGTGGGGTGCGTTCAGGTGTCTGAATATCAGCCTGGCCCCGTCCCTTCCCCCCCTTGATTATGGGGTGTGCAGTTGTGGGAAGGGAAGGGAGGTGATGCGGGGGAAGGCATGTTTGGGGTCAGGCTCTCTCCCCAGGGCCCCAGGTGCAGTGTGACAGGGGTCGGGGGTCGGAAAGGAAGTTAACCCCACCATACTGGGCACGGTGGGCATACGGGTTCCTCCCTGCTCCCTTGGACAGGAAAAGCAGATATTTGAGTTTAAAAAGAACATCTGTGTCCCTTTCCCCACACATTCCCCTCTCTGGGCTGGCTCCCCCAAGCCTGTCCCCGACATGTCCGAGCTAACCCATGCTGTTCTCTCTGCAGCTGAAGCCCATCATCTCTGACCCTGAGTACCTGCTGGACCAGCATATCCTGATCAGCATCAAGTCCTCCGACAGCGACGAATCCTACGGTAAGGGTCCTGGGAGAGGTGCTATAGGTACCATACCTGCGATCGAGGCCACCCATGTCAGGGAGGGGAGCGATCTCCTTCACAAAAAAAACCCATCTGTTGCCCATCCTGGTCCTGCCAGAGGGATGGTTACCAGGAAGTCATCCTGCCAACCCACTGGGCTCCCGAGAGGGATGCATAGCCCCTCTCATCCATGGAGCCTCTCCCGTGTCGGATTCCATGCCAGGTGCTTGAAATATTACGACTGATCTTGACACAACCCTGTGAAGCAGACACAATCCTCTCCATTAGTCAATGAGCAAACTGAGGCTGAGAAGTAAAGTGAGTCACATGGGTGGTAACTGACTGAGCCCTCATCTGAGCCCAGGTCCGCCTGGCACTGCTCAGTGCCCAGCCCAGACTGATTTGAGAAGGCCTGTGTCCCCAACAACTGTCCTCCTAGAGAGACATCATCTTCTGTTAAGATCTTCAGCCTGCCCCTGGCTCCAGCATGGCATTAGCTTTACCCTTGAACTTGGTATGTATGGGGCAGCTAGAGCATGGAGTGAGGGGGCAGGTGGTCAGAGAGAGGCTGGAGGCAAGGAGCCAGATTGGCAGCTCCACACAAGCCAGGTTAGGGGTAAATACCACATCCTGGACAGCAGGAAGCCACTAAAGAGTCAAGCAAGATGATAACATGGTCAGCTTTGCAACTTAGAAACAGAGTTTGCAGTGATCAACATGATGGAAGTCAATCCTCAAGGAAATCAACCCTGAATATTCATTGGAAAGACTGACACTGAAGCTGAAACTTCAATACTTTGGCCACCTGATATGAAGAGCCGACTCACTGGAAAAGACCCTGATGCTGGGAAAGATTGAGGGCAGGAAGAGAAGGGGGTGACACAGGATGAGATGGTTGGATGGCATCACCGACTCGATGGACATGGGTTTGAGTAAGATCTGGGAGATGGCGAAGGACAGGGAGGCCTAGTGAGCTGGAGTCCACGGGGTCGCAAAGAATCAGACACGACTGACTGAACACCAACACCAACACATGGTGGATGAGGGAGCCAGAATGAAAGTGGTGCCGGCAAAAAAAAAGAGTTTAAAATTGAGAGGTGCTGAGAAGGGCCACTGTTTGACCACGGGAATCTGGGGAAGAGGGTGGAGGATGGCCCTGCACTCGTGGTTTCAGTAGCTGAGCAGATGTTTCCATTTCCTGAACTGGGTCAGCTGTGGGGAGGAGCAGGCCAAGCAGACTCAGCCAGAGAAGTGGGAGGAAAATGGAAGACTGGGGTCACAGACGCCGTCAGAGCTGCTCGAGAGGAGCAGGTGGTTATGACAGCAAACGTGGCCGAGAGACCCGGCCAAGTAAAGACTTGCGTCCTGCAGACCAAGAGCCCCTGGGATCATCTCTGAACTTGGGAGAACCGTGTGCAGTGAGGGAGTG